>NC_090334.1:29848070-30025570 GCF_035084215.1 Heptranchias perlo | reverse complement strand
ATCAATATTTCATTTACTTACCGAGATTGAATGGGCGCACTGAGACACAACGCGCTGTTTATCAGACACATTCGACACCTCATAGTTCCATGTGCACTTCAGGCGTGGGATCACGAAAGCGCCTCTTCTTTCAGCGCCCTTAATCAGCAACAATTTAGGGCCCTTTCAAGAGCAGGCTTGTATTTCCCAGGATTTATATTATATGAGGGGGGGGGGGAGGAAGAAACCATTTCTCTTATTGAACAGTCAAAAAAATCTAACTTTTTAACGGATCATTCCGACTCATTGCTCACGACAAATCTAAGCTCTTTTCTGCTTATTCGACTCCTTTTCAGCTTCCCATCACATCTGTAACAAACCTTTACAATGAGATTACCACGCCACCATGCACAAGGCTCCCTGCACAGTAGTGTTAGATTATTCCATCGCATTCAGATGGTTAACAGAGGTTAGCAAATTCTGTTGATATATCGCTTTCTAAGAAAGTGCTTTAATGAAAAAAATGTTTACCTTAAGAATGTGTAAACGGTGCTATACAGGAATACGTTTATCCCAGTTTGTGTAAGACTTCGAATGTATTGAGATTTATTTTTCTATTGGAAAAAATAAACAGTCTGCCACCATTAAAATTGGGAGAATTTAGTAATTTAACAACTGAGTCTTTATGTTTGACCGATATTGTCATTTAGAGCTTTGTGAGAACCACTAGCTCTTAGCACTGAATACACATATATTCACTTGTGCATGTTGACTCCTTGATTTCCAGTTTAATGGCTGATTATTTCTCATGTGGTATCTAGTCAGAGACTATGGGTCACTGCGAATGTTATGATTGAACAATAGCCTTGGGCATCAAGTGTATCCGGGCTCTGATCTGCTTCATTATGTGATTAGTTTCGTAGAACACGCCTTCGGTTTCCCAGATTAATCCCTATTAAAGGAGTGTGGCTTGAATTACTCTTTACATGTGTGTCTCTCTCTACCAGGTATCCAGTTGAACGAGGATTTCTACGTGTATAATACGGTAAGAGTGCAATTGAATGGTAAAGACGCCTCATTTCAGCACTGCACATAATTAACATCTGTCAGAGCACAAAAATTGCCCGGCTTCGATAATTGCTAATAAAGTCTCATTTATTTCACGCTTACACGATCTGCTGGTAAAGCCTTGGGTTGAATTTGATGCACATGTGACTATATCATTGCTACTTGTACTTTGAAAGCTGATACAATCTTGCGTCATTAGAACATCGACAGACATTACGCAGCTGGCAGTGTTGATAGGCAGATTATCAAAAATGAGAAGTCATTAAACTTCAACAAAGCAAAATAGTTCTAGATTGTCTACTAGAATATGGTTGGGTTTCTGTGCTTCTATATGTCATTAAGTAGATCTGACAGGTGTTTCAGTAGCCACAATGAAACCACGCAAGACTTTATGGGGTATTGTGAAGATGTAGAATAACTCATTCCGGGCACATCCACGCCGTCAGATAGTTCTGGTTCATTTCTTTATCACTGATGCTCATCTTCGCCTTCACAATTGCGGCTGTGTAAAGGATACGGACCGTTTCAATGATTCAAATCGCTTAACACTTTATTAAACTGGACGTGGAAACTTGTTAAGCACACATGCATTGATTACAAATTGTTCACAGTAGGACATTTGTTTTATTTTAGGATTGTTATGGACACATTTGATTTATCAAAGATTTAATAGTTAATTTGAAACTTGAGTTAGAAAAATGTCAATGATCTGGGGTGTTTTGAGTTTCTCCCTTTTATGTTGACTGGTAAACTGAAACTACTAAAATTGAACTTTTTAAAAAGGGATTTAAAATGTGTTTAATTCAATCGCCTTTTAGGTACAGTCACATAATAGATGTGCGTATCAATTATGTATTTCAATTAAAATATAAACCATAGCTTTCTAGGAAATATTTTTGAACTTCCATTACTGTATTGTCTGTGTGCAAATAGGCACTACAACAGAAAAATGACGAGACTGTCTCCAACTGAGACATTTAATTATAGATAATACAATTTACTACATTCTCCATGGGAAATGTTTAAAAGAAATTGCACGCTTTAAGATCTGAAATGAGGCCATCTCTACAATAGGAAAAAGGGCTTTGTTGAACGCTTTAGGCTATTGGAATGAGTTCTTTTTATTCTAGGAAGGGAATGTAAAATCTAACATCTTTTTAATGTTGACCTTGACCATATTCATCTTAAATCTTCATTTAACCTCAGACATATACGGAATTGACTCTCCCTTCTTTCCTCCATTATTTGTGATTGATAATGTCTCGCCCTGCTGAACAATGCAAACAGTTACATTTCAATTAACTGGAATTAGTAATTTTTCCCTCCCCAAACTTTTTTCGATCCTAAAGTTGGTAGTTCAGGCTTAGAAAGGCAATATAGCTGGTGGGAGTGATCACTACGGAGCTGAAATCTACCATCGTATGCCGCCGTTTCTTGAAAGGGATCAAATACGAGAACCCTGCTGGACTCCCTTCCCTTAGTTCAAGGTACAAAAAAGTCCAGTTCCAGCGTCCAGTTAGCTGAGCACAGACCGGCGATAGAATCCAAGCATTCCTGCTTTGAATTACAGCCAGCCGGGGTTATGGAGCTCACTGTCACTTCCTACTCCACCGAATGCAAATATAGAATTGTGAAATGGTGGCTGTCTTATTGTTTGAGTGAAATGGTCGCAAGGGAGCGAGGTTCCCAGTGGTTATTGAAATAGGATTGTGTGGGCTGCACGTATCTTTTGACACCGAGGAGAGACAGACGCTGGCAGCCACAGTGGCAGCAATAAAACTGCGGCGAGGACAGCAGAACAGGGCATCGCTGGCAGGCGCTGAAATGAATGATTGCACCTAACTGCGGCACGCTGATATCTGATTCAAGGCACGCTGCTCTAACACAGCCTGTCTCCTCTTTCATTACCTTCCCGCTTTTTCATTTCCCTTTTTAATGTCTATTTTCCAAATGCTGTCAATGCACTGGTTCGTTTCTGTTTTTTTTTCCAGCGTTTTTAATTCTCAGGATATTGGCTAATTTATTCCACACGATTACAGGGACGTCCTTTGTAAAACTGTGAACAAGAACAGCAATTTAGTTCAAATTTACAAACCCCTTAACGTTTAATCTCGACATTGAATTGAATAAAATGGCTGCATAATGTTTTCTGTTTCCTCTATGTTAATAAAAATGTTGAATTGGAATTCTACAACGTCCGTCCTCTGCATACTCAAATATATCTGCATACTCGGATTACTCAAATATAGTCATCCTGCCACGTTTCACTGACACTTAAAGTGAAGAGGACATTTGGAAGGGACACACAGTTAATCTGCCAGATCTGCGGCGCTGGTCGTTCTTTTCACGGTGAAGGGCAGCACGGAATCCACACAATGACACCCTGCAATGTCTCGGCGGTGTACGGTAATCGGCAGGCTATTAACCCGCACCTGCACCGTCTTTATCTAAATAGCATTTAAGGGTGTCAAATCCGTGTTCTGAGCAATACGGCGCAGCGGTCGTGTCACTCAAATTGATGCAGACCAGTTGAATTTGCATTTCAGTGGCAATTCTTTGATCGATCCCCGTTTTATTTGGTTGTCGATGGCGATCTTTCATTATAAGAAGAATACAAGGTCAAAGAAAAGAGTAAGAGAGGGACTGATAAGCAGATGGGGACGAGAGGCCAGTAATCACTTTAGCAAAGCCGGCTCCTTTTCCTGAATTTATTCTTCCCTGTATGCACATCGTAAACCAAATTATACACTTTGAGAATGTTAACAAATCCAATTAGATATTTTTGAAAGGCGGGATGCATTGGAGAATGGGTAATGTCAACTAAAAGATAATGCAACTTTCTATCTTCACTCCTCCACCAGATAAATCGTTTTAACTCGGGTTTGTGCTGTAGTCATAGTTCTGAGACCGATAGCCACAGACTGGATTCCAGCTTGTTCGCATTGCCTGGCTCCAATCGACCTAGCGGGACAATGAGAGCCTCCCACGCTATCTTAACATTTTAAACTTTGTGTGAATTTATAAAGTGGAGGCGGGCAGACTCGAGCCTCCCTTTTTAAATCAGGTTTGAGACAGCACTGGTGTTGGACTTTATCAGGTGTCAAGCAGAGAGAGATGGCTGGGGGAGAACGCTCACCCCACTCCCCACTGGAGTCATATCAGAATCCGACTCCGCAGCAATGCCAAAATGTCAGTATAAACTCATCAAAATATGTGGTTTAATCTCAACAGCTTATGCCTGCAATCGCCCTAAAAAGACGATGCATTTATGCATCAATGATGCGGTTAGCACGGGTCTGTGACACTTGTACCATTTTTGCAGTGGTGTAAGTGGACAACATGGGATTACACAGTATGCCAATCTTCAATAAAGGTTGGCAACTGTCTGCTCCGGAATCCCACAGGTCGCTCTTCACTAATGGTGTTGACGTGATGACGCTGGTGCAGGAACGTTGTGTGCACAGCATACCAATATCATGATTGAATATAAGTTTAAACAATTGAACAAAAGCAGTAAACTCTGAGCGGGAAACAAACCTGTTAGTGCTCTGTTCAGCACCCGGACTCAGGCGGATGAAGTTATACTGCCGTCTGCGCCCAGCAGAAAAGTGTTAAACCAGTTACTGGAAACAGGTTCGGCAATGGTACATTCTGAAGGTCAGATGGTACATGGAACTGCAAAATTACATTGTCATTTTTGCATCGATGTGATGCAAAAACTCTCTGCATCGCCCCAAAAGTGACGGTGTAACCGTGCCCAAATTATCCCCATTACTATTACAGCCATTGCTCAGATAGTTAATTTAGTTGCCGAGGCAGCCGGTGTTTTTTTGAACGCACACTGTATTGTAGGACTTGTTTGTACTTTTTAATGTTGGTTGTAGTGATACTTCAACTCATATGCATCACTAGCGGAGTGGCCTTATTACATCCAACACAACACGCCAAATCGGCACCAATTCAACTATATGCTAATGATGCTATAAACTATTTTGCACCAAAGCAAATCATGCAGTATAACTGGAATATTAGTGATACACTGTTATTCACACCGCTGCCTAATGCATCAAGTAGAGACGTGAACCGCAGTTACAGTAAGTAGGAGAGCGTTGGCATAAAACGCATCACAGGTAGAGAGAAGGCAGATGGGATTCCGGACCGAAAAACAAATGCGGAAATACAGAATGCGGGTGTGTTGTGTGGGCATTTAATGCTGCTTTATTTGCAAGTGAAATCACTCTTTCATAATCAGAAATGCAACCCCGGTTATCTGTGTTCCCTGTGACCTGCGCCCACGCCCAGGGTCCATTTCCATTACGGGATCATAACCATGTTACCCATTAGCAGCATTTTCAGTTTATAGAGGATCGTGGGGACCGACATTTAGGTCGTGAGTTGTAGACGGTCCCAATTGCGGCTCCCATTAAGCATAGTGCAAAACACTGCAGGTGCTGGAAATCTGAAAACAAAATTTTAAAAAAAACTCAACCGGCCAGATACCATCTGTGGAGAAGAAGAAGTGAGTCAGTGGATGTTTTCGGTCTTAAGACCCTCGCCATTAGTCAGGATGGTCCAGGATGCATGGGATTCACTCCATTATCTACATTACCGGGGCAACTCTGGGTGGAGTCGAGGCATGAAATATCGGCCATGGTAGGGTACAAAAGTCAAGAGTACTTACAACAAGATAATTTATATCAATACGACTACTTATATGTTTTTAATAAAGAGCTTGAACAAATATTACTAACCCCCTCCAAGGCTTAAATTTCCCTTTATTTCACCTCTGAGCAGGTACCCCTTACTCCAGAGGTCACAGCATTCCTCCCACTGGTTATTTATTTATTCACTATAATAAAAGTTCCTTGAGCTCCCTTATGGTAAATGTTCAATTCAGTGTAGTGCTCATGGTGCTTTCATCCGTGGAGATCGAAACTGCTTCCCATCAATGCTTGGAGCACAAATCAGGTGTGAAGGCCTGAACTGACTTCAAAGGGAAGTGGAGTGAAACCCCCCCCCCCTCCCCCCGCCTTTCAGGAAATCTCAGTGCTTTGTCTGCAGGTTCTG
Source organism: Heptranchias perlo (assembly GCF_035084215.1). Classification (NCBI taxonomy): domain Eukaryota; kingdom Metazoa; phylum Chordata; class Chondrichthyes; order Hexanchiformes; family Hexanchidae; genus Heptranchias; species Heptranchias perlo. Next base: position 30,019,456 of record NC_090334.1, on the reverse strand, counting down.
GCTCCTTTCACACTACAACAGCAGCATTGGTGCAAAGCAAAACCATTTGCCGCTGATGATGCCATTGTAATATAAACAAACAATCTCAGTTTCAATCCGCCCTCAGTGTTGAGTTAGGTAAGTCCAGCGGGGATAATTGGTGTGACATATACCATTTGGTTTCAGCATCCCTGGGCCAGGAAGGGGAAAAACAGCCAAAGTTGGTGATCCAGATTGCTATTCAGTGACCTCTGCTGGAAAATGAATGTGTGTGCAAAGTACCACGCTTGGCAGGGATCCCCTTCGTGGTTAAATAGCCTACTGACCCACAGTTATTAGACTGGTCCCTTTTCAGTGTGACTTTTTATATCTCTCAAGCCCCTATCTGGGTGTTAGCATATGATATCACACTGGCCTTCACTGACTATGTAAGTGCTTAATATCTCATAACCACCAGCAAACCTCTATCACTACACCACCAACACCGTGACAGTCTTGTCAGATCAGACTCCCGTGACACCATGGCATTATGAGCGTTCATCTTGCTACCCGCTTTGGTGACAATGTAAGTGCTCAGTGTGGCCTGGCCTGATTTCCTTCTAGTCATTGTTTGAAACATTCCACTCTAGTTCTAGCAAAGGTTGTTGCAGATTCCCTATCGTTAAGCTGCAGTTATATTTTGTTACTGGTCTGGCACTGGTAGAGACGGATTGCGATTCAAAGCCAGGCAATAACCTTGTTGCGACTCGCACTCTGAGCTGTGCTCATGTGAACTTATAGGCACGGAGTGAGCTTTACTCTGGCCCACTAAATCGGTAACGTTTTGAGAGTAGGGACGGGAGCCCCTGGTTTCGCAAAATATCAAAAGTTGAAGTGCCCAAGAGGTTCAACTGGGCTCCTGGACAATTTCTAAACCTGGCTTGACCCCACACTTGGCATTTTACTCCGCACAATATCAAGCCAATTTACATGGACGATTTGGACTGGGGAATCAGAAGTACAATTTCAAAATTTTCGAGGACACCAAATTGTTGGGGGGTGGGGGGGAGAGACTATTGTTAATACCGGTGAAGACTGCGACAAAATACAAGAAGATATTAATAAACGTGCAGAATGGGCATATAATTGGCAAATTAATTTCAATATCGATAAGTGTGAGGTGCTATATTTTGATAGGAGGAATAAAGAGACCACACACTGCTTGGCTAATAAGAGTCTAAATGGGGTAGAGAAGCAAAGAGATCTCGGGGTACAGATACACAAATCACTAAAAGCAATGACACATAAGGCCATAAAAAAGCAAACAAAGCACTGTGGTTCATTTCTAGAGGAACAGACTTGAAAAGCAGAGAAGTTATGCTAATCTTGTATAGAACCTTGGTTAAATCACACTTGGAGTACTGTGCACAGTTCTGCTCTCCATATTATAAAAATGATATAGCGGCACTGGAGAGGGTGCAAAAGAGATTTACAAGGACCATACCAGAAATAAGAGGATATACTTATCAAAAAAGGGTGAACAGGCTGGGGCTCTTTTCTCTAGAAAAGAGAAGGCTGAGGAGTGACCCAATAGAGGTCTTTAAATTTATGAAGGGGTTTGATAGGGTAGATATGGAGAAGGCATTTCCACTTGTGGGGGACACCAAAACTAGGGGCCATAAATATAATATAGTCACCAATGAATCCAATAGGGAATTCAGGAGATCCTTCTTTACCCAAAGAGTGGCTACCACAAGGAGTAGTCGAGGCAAATAGCATGGATGCATTTATGGGGAAGCTAGATAAGCACACGAGGGAGAAAGGAATACAAGGATCTGCTGATAGGGTTAGATGAAGAGGGATGGAATGAGGCTTCTGTGGAGCGAGAACACCAGCGGTTGGGCCGAATGGCCTGTTTCTGTGCTGCAGATTCTATGTAATTCTATGTACTTGAAATAGCCTTTTTCGAGAGTCCCACATTGCTGACTGATGGACATGACTCCAGAGTTATAGTGTCATTTGTATCTTGTAAACAGAAACCGACACAAAAGTGAGGGTATAATCGTACCCCAGTACCCGTGTCCATTCATTTTCAATATACCAAGTGAACGGTTCAAAGTAAAATTATAGCGTTTGTTGCAGAAGGCGTCTCAGTGTGATAATGGAATTTTACGAGTCCTTGTGTCCAGTCTCCAATGTAAGTGCATTTCTGATTTGAGTGCATTGGCCACGGTCAGAGCATTAGGGAGGTGAGAATACTGTACAACGGTAATTATTTCTCATATCGTCTAAATTACACGTAGATATTGTGCGTGTGTCTATAAGATGCTTCTTAATTAGTGGTTTACACCGTGACGGGCCGTCTGTTTACCAAGTAAAGTGTGTGGGGGGTTATACCTCACTAATCCCACTCTCCATACTAAGTGCACATTCATAGCGCTTTCCCACCTTTACAAATTCGACACAGCTGCGTTTTTAAAATCTAAACAGGCACTTCAAGATCTTTCATTGACTGCTCTCTGTAAATATTTACACTTTAAACGGCCCTAAACGGGCGCATTCTAAGTGCAAACATTTCTCTAAATTTATATTTTCTTTGTAGCGAAATATATAATCTTAAGTGTTTCTCGTGGCAAATAAACAGGAGGGCGATAGTTTTTCCCTCCTTCCCAATGACAGAGGTAGTAATACATTTTTATAACTCATTAGAAAGTCGGTAACTGTCGTGTTTTATGTTGCTCTATCAATTCTACCCTCTATATATTAAATACAATTCATTTGCCAATCCTTCTGCAGGGAGCTCCTCGCCCTTCGGCTGTCCCAAGTGTATTTTCTGCAATGCGACTTACAAGGAGGGGGAGAGGGACAGTGCAGAACACTCGGGCATTACTTCATTCTTAATTACAATTATAATTCCTATCATATCTGAATTTGCACAATTCAAAGCTACACAGACTATTTGATAATTAAGATTTCCCCTTAAATTACAATTTGTGCTTCAGTTTTCATGTGTGTGTATATATATTCTAGATACCATACTAAAGAGGAAACTATCTGTCCCTCTTGTCAATCATACACCCAGATAATCGCACATCATGGTATATAAATAAACTCCAGGCCATGGTATCTAACCTGCACTGGGTCTTGCTGTAATGGCGTAACTGTTAAGGAGAGCGAGGGAGAGAGGTGCGGCGGAGCGAAGCATTATTTCCTGCAGGAGAAATCTGTCAGAAAACGAGCTTCGATTAGTTTCATTGTGGGGCCTGCAGCAATTAGTTTGGTAAATGACGCAATCCTCACTGATCAGATGGTTGCAGCGTCGCTTACAGCAGTGTAAGCAATGCACGTTATATTAAGAATGACATTCCAGTAACCGTGTCATTGCCCATCAATTACTGACACCAACGCATACAACTGCAATGTGCAAAATCCCCCTTTCTCTCCCTGATTGCCTGCACTTCAAACCCTCAGATTTGTTTTTAGTTTGTTTTGCAGGCTGGTATCCCTGAAAGAGGTTGTCATGCATGGCGGAGCAGGATTTACTTGGCACGTATTATCGTGGTGAGGGCAACCACTTTATAACAGAGGGAGTTATAAATTGCAACAATGAAGTAATTACTTGTTTAAAAAAAACAAGCCTTGGGCGCCGTAGCTTTAAACAATTCAAAGGCACTTATATTTATACTTGTCCTTTTATTGTGACTCTTTTCGAAAAAGATGGACACAATTTTGCTTTGGTAAGTGCATTCAAGGTCAGTGTCCAAGTTGAGCCAATATATGTGTAAGTCTTAAACAATAGAACAGTTAAATGGGTAACTGAGTGACAGTGCTGATGATATAGTAAAATAAATTATTCCCTTGCGCTAAACAAACACAACCTTTTTTTAAGCAGTAGGAAGTCCTCAACACTTTCGCCATATACCATTGTTGTACTGTATGATAGTGTTTTAAATATTTCAATATGGTAACTGATAACTTCATTAGAGGGGAGTTTCATTTTTATTCAGAATCACGGAAGAGTGTGGCAGTGCTTTATATTGCTTCAGTAGACATTTGAATTTTAAATTCTTTGTGCGTGTTTTTTGGGTAGAGGAGGGGTTGTGACTAAGGCAACAGTTATACTACAGCAACCAGCCTCATACTGGCATTTGCGGATTGCAGTATGCAGCCAGAAGGTGCCAAATGCACTTTGCTGCAGATCACTGAAAAGCACCACTGTGGGTATGTACTTGGCTGCACATGCATAACCCTCCTCCCCATGAGGCTAATATTTTGTTATATTGGGGGGAGGATATTATCCGCTTTCTCCTAACATTAGAAATATTGAAAAATAACCATGTTACGTCCCGAAGAGTTGCATTTGAAACCAGCCTCATAGTTGCTGTGAATTCATACCACTGTGAGTCAGGCACCTGGAGGGGTCTCACACCCTTTGGCATTAGTTCAACAACTACTTGCATTTATATAGCACCTTTAACATAGTAAAATGTGCCAAGGCGCTTCACAGGAGCGTAATCAGACAACAATTGACACTGAGCCAAAGAAGGAGACATTAGGACTATTGAGCAAAAGCTTGGTCAAAGAATCATTGAATCATAGGTTACAGTACGGAAGGAGGCCATTCAGCCCATCGAGTCCACGCCGGCTCTACGTAAGAGCAATCCAACTAGTCCCACTCCCCCGTTGCTCTGAAATTTTTTTCCTTTCAAGTACTTATCCAGTTCCCTTTTGAAGGCCATGATTGAATCTGCCTCCACCACCCCCTCGGGCAGTGCATTCCAGATCCTAACCACTCGCTCTATTAAAAAAAAGTTTTTCCTCTTGTCACCTTTGATTCTTTTGCCAATCATCTTAAATCTATGCCCTCTGGTTCTTAACCCTTCCCCCATTGGGAACAGTTTCTCTCTATCTACTCTGTCTAGACCCTTCATGATTTTGAATACCTCTATCAAATCTCCATGCAACCATCTCTGTTCCAAGGAGAACAACCCTAGCTTCTCCAGTTTACCCAATTAACTAAAGTCCCCCATACTTGGAATCATTCTAGTAAATCTCTTCTGCACCCTCTCTAAGGCCTTCACATCTTTCCTAAAGTGTGGTGCTCAGAACTGGACACAATACTCCAGCTGTGGCCAAACCAGTGCTTTATAAAGGTTCAATATAACTTCCTTACTTTTGTACTCTATGCCTCTATTTATAAAGCCCAGGATCCTGAATGCTTTTTTAACCGCTTTCTTAAGCTGCCCTGCCACCTTCAATGAGTTGTGCATATATACCTCCAGATCTCTCTGTTTCTGTACCCCTTTTAGAATTGTGCCCTCTTGTTTATATTGCCTCTCCTCGTTCTTCCTACTGAAATGTATCACTTCACATTTTTCTGCATTAAATTTCATCTGCCACATGTCCGCCCATGCCACCAGCCTGTCTATATCCTCTTGAAGTCCATCACTATCCTCCTCACTGTTCACCACACTTCCAAGTTTTGTGCCATCTACAAATTTGGAAATTGTGCCCTCTACGCCCAAGTCCAAGTCATTAATATATATCAAGAAAAGCAGTGGTCCCAGCACCGACCCCTGGGGAGCACCACTGTACACCTCCCTCCAGTCCAAAAAACAACCGTTCACCATTACTCTCTGTTTCCTGTCACTTAGCCAATTCTGTATCCATGTTGCTACTGCCCCCTTTATTCCATGGACCGCAATATTGATGATAAGCCTACCATGCGGCACTTTATCAAAGGCCTTTTGAAAGTCCATATACACCACATCAACTGCATTGCCCTCATCTACCCTCTCCGTTACCTCATCAAAAAACTCTATCAAGTTAGTTAAACACGATTTGCCTTTAACAAATCCATGCTGGCTTTCCCTAATCAATCCACACTCATCCAAGTAACTGTTAATTCTGTCCCGGATTATCGTTTCTAAAAGTTTCCCCACCACCGAGTTTAAACTGACTGGCCTATAGTTGCTGGGTTAATCCTTACACCTTTTTTTGAACAAGGGTGTAACATTTGCAATTTTCCAGTCCTCTGGCACCACCCCCATATCTAAGGATGTTTGGAAGATTATGGCCAGTACCTTTGCAATTTCCACCCTTACTTCCCTCAGCAACCCAGGATGCATCCCATCCGGACTGGGTGACTTATCGACTTTAAGTACAGCTAGCCTGTCTAGTACCTCTTCTTTATCAATTTTTAGTCCATCCAGTATCTCAACTATATCTTCCTTTACTGAGACTCTGGCAGCATCTTCTTCCTTGGTAAAGACAGATGCAAAGTATTCATTTAGTACCTTGGCCATGCCCTCTGCCTCCTTGAGTAGATCTCCTTTATGGTCCCTAATCTGCCTCCTCTTACTACCCATTTACTGCTTACATGCCTGTAGAAGTCTTTTGGATTCCTTTTCATGTTGGCCGCCAGTCTATTCTCATACTCTCTCTTTGCCCCTCTTATTTCCTTTCTCATTTCCACTCTGAACTTTTTATATTCTGCCTGGTTCTCACTTGTGTTATCAACCTGACATCTGTCATACCAAAGAGATAGGTTTTAAGTAGTGTCATAAAGGAAGAGAGAGAGGTGGTGGTTTGGGAAGGGAATTCCAGAGCTTAGGGCCCAGACAGCTGAAGACATGGCCACCAATGATGGGACGAAGGAAATTGGGGCTGCACAAGAGGCCAGAATTGGAGGAACATAGAGTTCTTGGATGTTGTAGTGCTGGAGGAGGTTACAGAGATAGGGAGGGGTGAGACCATGGAGGGATTTGAAGACGAGGATGAGAACTTTAAAATTGAGGCATTCGTGGATGGGGAACCAATGTAGGTCAGCGAGCACAGGGGTAATGGGTAAACAGTACTTGGTGCAAGTAGGCTCTGGAATCAGACCGGGAACTGATTCCTGGGTTGTAATGTCACTTTTGTGTTGATGTGCACTGAAGACTGTTTCACACTGATATGAAATTGCACTCTCTTTTTAAAACATTTTATCCTCATTACTCTTTTTCCTGGTTCCTACATCATGTACCGCTTGTAAATGATGTACTCCCAGGCTTCCACCAATGCAGCATAGAAACTGGCAATAAAGAGTGAGTTGAGAGTAGCCTAGGGATAACTTTAATTCTTCCTCTTCCCTCCATCCCCTATGGGGAAGTGCTTGGCATCTGACCACAACAGATGTGGTCAGTAATAACACTAGATAGAAACAGAATTTTCATTCATTCACTTACTAGCTAATTACTCATGGTGACGTAAGCATTTTGTCTGGTTACCTTGAGTTTAAATTGCCTTGGAGGTAAAAGTGCCCTATATATAATCAGATCAAAAAGTTAAGGAATGACACCAATAATGTAATCTGAATTATATACCAAGATGATATATGCTGAAAATTAAATATAAAAAATGACATAAAATTAAGAAATTATTGATGAGTATTTATGTAAGGCAGTTTATTTAGCTGTGAGATACTTTAGTAGGGGTTCTGTTTGAAAAAGTAAAAAGCTCAAGGCAAAATGCCAAAATGCTGAATAAAACATAAGACAAACACAATAAAAGATCATTTTGACACCAACATGCTATACACACGAGTGCCTACACTTGTATTTTTGATGTTAAAGAAAAAAATTGAATAGTTTTTACATTTGTAAATTTGAAGAACCCCTTATGTTGGTTGGAATTGAGTTCCATAAGAGAACAGAGGGAATAGCTGCAAGAAGATTTATCAGACATATTTTTAACAGGCAGAAATGTGCAATTTGAGTTAATGATCTTGTATCATTAAGTGGTGCTGCTGATAGCAAGATAACCCAGTGAATAAATTAAGTCAAATAAGACATCAATATTTAAATGAGATATACTGAAATAAATGAGACCACAAATGAAGATTCATTTTTGTTTGATACTAATGCAAAATCACTTTTGCTGTTGTGTACAGCTGAGGCTACTGAAGATAATAAGGACTTATCTGTTTCACGGTTTGCATATTTTTATCTTGACAGTAAATGTGTTGATGACCATGCAGTTTCTTTGAATGGTATGCCAATAGCACGGTACTTTATTTACACAAAAACTGTGGAAATTAAGCAAAATATATTTTCAAGTGTTTACTTGGCTGCTCACAGGAAACGAAAGAAATAATGCTGTGAAACACACTTAATGCTTTATGTATTAGAGGTCACATCATTTTACAGTGTCAAACAATAAAAATATTCATGTAGCACTAACCCTTCCTGTCTCATGATATGATAAATTTGATGTCTGCTATCATAATTGCTGCGGCATCCCCTCATACAGTCATGTGTTATAACAACTATAAGAGGACACACTATGGTGGGTTGCATGATGGTGGTAGTCTTTGCAGCAATGCACTTCAATGAGTAAAAAATAGGATTGAACAGTAAGAAAACGTTGCGTTGGGAGTAACTTGTGAGCTGTAATACAATTTTGACATTCTTGTTATGACATTGTAAACCCATCAATTCCGATATCTTGTAACACATTTATACACAGCTTTAATTCTGTACATAAAATCTTCACATTCATTACACTTCAGTTACATCTAAATAATTTGATTTTGATCATGAAGGATGGGTAAAAAACCAATAATACCCATTTTGATGTAACAGATAGTGAAGCGGTATGGGGATGTGGACATGTTTTGTTCCCCCTCTAGTGTGCTGTATAAATAGTAATTTCTAAATAAATGGTTAAATTCATTATGAAATATAATGGTTGCTTACAGCTGTTATTGCTTTGTAGCAAAGTCCTTTTTAAAATTGGCATTGGTTTAAAATTTATTACCACCTTTTCTGTTTTGACATGGTAATTACGTTTTGGCTGCAGTAAATATATGAAACACTAATATACTTTAATTCTGAATGTTCTTGTCCCATTTATCTTCATTTTACTTTTTTTTATATAAAAGTAAGGTAGCAAATAACAGAAGGTTTGGAAATTCCTGTTTGACATTGGAGCTGCCAGGAGCCAGAAAGAAGAACACTGCTGGAGAAGTGTGTTGGGTGCATGGTATTGGATGACCTGACATTAAACCCTGTGGGCAGGGCATCAGTTGTTTAGATCTAACTGAAACATTGGGTCAAATATTTATTTATGGCATTTCTACTGATAGCCATTAAACATGTTCTTCAGACACTGCGATGGGGCCAATCTCCTCTGTTGTTGAAGTGGGTCTTTCTCTGTCCTCCCAATCAGCTTCTCAGAAGCAAATTATCTCCTGTCCTTGGTTTTACTCTGGCTTTTGAGCATATCATCTAGTCATTTATCAATGCTGCTCAATAATGTACTACAGTGATTTATTAAGGGAGCCCCTTCATCAGTTCAAAATCAATTTTTGAGATCACCTCATATGGCTAGGTGAAATGTTAACTGCATTATGTAGTGCACTTAATGATTTAAGGGTATTTCTTCTTGGTTGGTTTGTGTGCCTCTTTGAATTTTTAAAATAGGTATATTTTTGTGGATAAATAATTTTTCTTTAAAAAATAAATTTTCCAAAGTTTTGAAGTTTCTGTTTGGATAATCTGACCTTACTATCTTTGAATTTTCTCTGTTCTGATTTTCTTCTCTTTTTTTCCTCATTTTGTGTCTCTTTCATTTTTATTTGTGTTGTTAATCTTCAGCTTTTAAAACTGAATTGTTTCACTTTTGTTATCCACTTTATATTTCTTTCTCTTTAATTTAATTTCCTTCTTTTTATCTTTGTATTTATTCATATTGTTCCTATGTTTATTTTAATGGTTTCATTATTTCCTTTTTGATTTATTTGTTTTTTTATATGTGTGTGCCCCTCTATCCCAGATCAGTTGCTGAGGCCCATTTGCTAATACAGATATTGCCTACCAGTAGGAATACTGAGGCATATGATAAAGAGACCTAGGTTAATGCGTAAGCAATAGCATAGCGAATTTGAGAATTAGATGTGGGGAATTGGATAGTAATGATTGGCTGGCCATTACAACAGTGATCCAGAGCTCTGTATCATACCAGAGCCAAATAGACAGGCTGGCATTTCTCATTCCATAGTTGTTTTTTCCACAGCGTATAAATCAGCATCATGTTTTCTTCTCTTCAGCCTCCAGTGACCCTATGTACGTATTTGTGTTGACTCCCTTAATATTCACAGAACTACTTGTGTGTCTGGAAGCCTTTGATTTAGTAGAAACTGGCATCCAGAGTGTTCTTGGCCACAAATGTTTGAGTAACATGGTGATTGTATTAAACAATAAGATCATAGTAATATGAATTGTGAAATAGTGTGGCCTGCAAACCACCCATGTATTATATGTTATTTGGATTGGTTTGTTTCCTAAGTATTAGTACATTGACGGTACACATCTCCATGGAAACTAAACATTTTGGGAGTTGCCTCACACAATTTTTAATTTCATTGTTTAGCGATTGGAACTTTGTATTTTTAGAGAAACTAGAGCTATGAAGTGAACTGTGCATTTTTTTTATAAGTGCTGCAGGATCCCACTTATGTAAACATTATTATTTCTTCAAAAACTGTTTGACGCAGTAGCAGAGATCTGACATTCTGCTGCTGAGTGTTAATACTTGTATATGTGATTGTTGTGTGGGGCCAATCATTAGGAGAGTGTAACGGCTGGCCAGTTTATAAGCACAGAGGTTTCTTTTACCTCAGCCACCAACTCGACCATGAGACACAGATTTTAGAAAATTATCTCTGCCAAGAATGTCATGCAGTGTTGATTTTCTTTATTGTGCAGCATTATTAATGCAAAAGAAAATGTGTTCTATAACTTACACATTATGTGATTCTCAGCTTAAAATCAAACATTGAAATTCAATTGAACAAGATCAACTGACATTATTCCTTCATGACTGCTAAACCATTAAAATTTCATATTTCAATAAATCTGTAATTTTAATGTAGAATCCTAAATGAAAGCAGTCAGATGTACTCATCATGGTTTGTGCTGTAAAGTTCTCCCTAAAATACAGAATTTTTCTATATCCTACCAAGTCCCACACATAAACTGATGGAAATGTGCTTCAATTAGAAAATCATCTGATTGTGTGAAAATTTAGGTTATGCAGGCACAGAGAGGAAGAGGGCTGGGACAAAGGTCCCAGCGGAAAGGATACCTGGGGTGGTGAAACGGACTTCCAACTAATAAATGGAGGGGTGGGGAGGGCTCAGTCAGAAACAATAGTAAAAATGATAGTTTAAAGATAAAAAAAAGGGATAAGAGCAGAGTTCAGGTCACAAACAGCGATATAGATACTCCAGGTGAAGGGAATACTAAAATAATTAAAATAGTTACAGCAGGAGTGACAAATAAGAAATGTGTTAAGTTAAGCAGTGTGAGAAAGACAGCATCAGGGCAGAAGGACAGGGTAGGGTCTCTTGCCCAAATAAGAGTTTTATATACTAATGCACGGAGTATAAGAAATGAATTGAGTGAATTAGAAGCTCAAATACAGCTTAGAGTGTATGACATGGTGGCCATTACTGAGACATGGCTGAAAGCTGGTCATGATTGGGAGTTAAATATTCCCGGTTATAAGGTCTTTAGAAAGCATAGGGAAACTGGAAGAGGTGGAGGGGTAGCGTGATTGATTAAAAATACTATTACAACATTAGTAAGAGAGGATATGGGCAAGAGAAAGCAATCAGCGGAGATTCTATGGTTAGAATTGAGGAATAAGAGAGGACTTAAAACTGAAATTGGAGTTGTCTACAGCAATGAAGTGGCAGAATGTATTGATTCAGAAATTAGAGAGGCTTGTAGCAAAAGCAAGGTTGTTTTAATGGGAGACTTTAATTTTCATATAGATTAGGAAGAGCGGAGTAGCTCAAGTCAGAAAGGTAGTGAATTTTTTGAGTGCATTCAAGATAGTTTTCTGGAACAACATGTTCTAGAACCAACCAAAGGACAGGCCATACCAGATTTAGTAATGGGTAATGCGCCAGACTTCGATAAATGTTCACTTCCTGTTAGATTATTAACTAACAGTGATCATAATATGATTCAATTCAATGTTAGATTTGAAAAGGAGAAACCTAACACTGCTACTAAGATTCTAGATTTTGGTAAGGCTAACTTTAACAGGATGAGACAGAGGCTGACGACAGCAAACTGGTCAAAACTGTTATCGGGTAAAACTACATATGAATAATGGGAGGTGTTCAAAAAAGAATTTAGCTTAATACAGGACCAGTATATATCCCTAAGGGACAAGAGCTCTACTTACCAAATAAAAATGCCATGGTTGACAAAAGAGGTGAGAGATAACATAAAACTAAAGGAAAGAGCATACAAAAGTGCAAAGAATAATGTAGATCCACGGGACTGGGAGAGATATAAAGTACAGCAAAGGAAGACAAAAAAGATAGTAAGAGCTGCAAAAAGGAAATATGAAGAAACTTGTGAAGGATATTAAGGTTAACACAAGGGTTTAGAACTTGCGCAGAGCAGTGTGGTGACGTTCGCTGCAACTCCTGCGAATTAAATTAATGAATGTACTTACTGCGGGCTCTGCTGCATCGACTTGCTTGATTTTGAACTTTAAAAAAATTGTGCACTATCAACTCAGCCTGGAACAGTCTGTGGGAATAGAAGACGTGCCCACAAAGTCTGTCAGGAAGAGAAGTCACACCCACAAACAGGCAAGCAGACTTCATTCATTTAAAGTTAGTATTCTGGAATTCATTGTAAATCAAAAAATGTAATTTTTTTATAAAAGCCAAAGAAATAATTTAATTAAGTTAAAGAGACAGAAGGGAAAAGTAAAAAAAAATTAAATTCTTTTTTAATTTTTAACATTTTTTATGACCAAAAATTATTAAAATAAGAAGTAATATGAGACTCCACATTTTTTAAATGTAATTTTTAGTTGTTTGGCAGTCATTAAGACTAAATGCACTTTTAGAACTTAGTTTAGACCTGGTATTTTTAAGTGCATCTGTTTGGTGGTGTAATTAGTTACTTTCCAGCTGGGCGAATAAGCAAGTTTGCGATTTTTCAGTGATTTCAATGATTGCAGCGTGCGATGGTCCTTTAATTTGCAGCTGTCAAATCGCTGGCGAACCAATAAGAGCAAGTTCACGATTTCTGCATTTTAGTGACATGTGCAAACTTGCTCCTTCAATTCACCATTAAAATGGAGAGTGCTGTTGAGCTCCTCTGTTATTTCAGGAGCAAGTCCTGCTCCAAGAATATTTTACAATTATATTAGAAGGAAAAGGGTAGTCAAGGGTAATTTGGGCCCTTTAAAAACAGATGCCGGTAATATCGTAAATAAAAAGAAGGAAATGGCAGACTTGTTGAATAATTACTTTGAGTCAGTCTTCACAGTTGAGGAAGAGGATAATATACCTAACATTCCAGGGAAATTAATAATGAATCAAGGAGTGGAACTCGCTAAAGTTAATGTAAGCAAAAAAAAAGTATTTGAAAAAATAATGGTACTAAAGACTGACAAATCCCTAGGACCTGATGGTTTTCACCTCAGGGGTTTAAAGGAATTAGGTGAGGAAATTGCAGATGCTTTAGTCATAACTTTTCAAAGCTCTCTCGATTCAGGAATTGTCCCTTAGATTGAAAAATTGCAAATGTGACTCTTTTATTTAAGAAAGGTGAGAGAAAGAAACCAGGAAATTATAGACCTGTTAGTCTAACAATTGTTGTGGGGAAGTTATTGGAATCTATAATTAAGGACAGTGTGACTGAGCACTTAGAGACAGCCAACATGGATTTGTAAAGGGTAGGTCATGTCTAATGAACCTAATTGAATTTTTTGAGGAAGTAACTAAAGTAGTAGACAGGGCAATGTCTATGGCTGTAGTTTATTTGGACTTCCAGAAGGCATTCGATAAGGTTCCATGTAAGAGACTGTTAGCTAAAATTAAAGCTCATGGAATTGAAGGCAAATTATTGACCAGGTTAAGAGATTGGTTAGGCGATAGAAGACAGAGACTAGGGATAATGCGTATGTACTCGAATTTGAAGGAAGTGACTAGTGGTGTCCCACAAGAATCTGTGCTGAGGCCTTAACTATTCACTAAATTTATTAATGACTTATATAACACAATAGAGAGCTACATATCCAAGTTTGCCGATGACACACAGATTAATGGCATAAAAAGTAGTGTGGATGGGAGCATAAAATTACAAAGAGTCATTGATAGATGAAGTGAGTGGGCAAAACTGTGGCAGGCGGATTTCAATGCAGGTAAGCTTGAGGTCATCCATTTTGGACCAAAAAAGGATAGATCCAAGTATTTATTAAATGGTGAAAAGCTAGGAACAGTGGAGGTCCAAAGAGATTTAGGGGCTCATGTACACAGATCACTAAAATGTAGTGGTCAGGTACAAAAAATAATCAAAAAGGCGAATGAAATATTCCTTTATATCTAGAGGGCTAGAATACAAAGGGGAGGAAGTTTTGCCACAAATATACAAAGCCCTGGTTAGACCACATCTGGAGTACTGTGTACAGTTCTGGGCGCCGCACCTTAGAAAGGATATATTGGCCTTGGAAGGAGTGCAGTGCAGATTCACCAGAATGTTACCAGGGCTCCAAGAGTTAGATTATGAGGAGAGATTACATAAACTAGGCTTGTATTCCCTGGAATATAGAAAGTTAAGGGGTGATTTCATTGAGATTTTTAGGATTTTGAAAGGAATTGATAGGGTAGATATAGAGAAAGTTTTTTTCACCGGTTGGGGAGTCTAGGGCAAAGGGACATAACCTTAAAATCAGAGCTAGGCCATTCAGGGGAGAAGTGAGGAAACACTACTTCACGCAAAGGGTGGTAGAAGTGTGGAACTTCCTCCCACAAAAAGCAGTAGATGTTAGTTCAATTAATAATTTTAAATCTGAGATCGATAGATTTTTGCTAGCCAAGGGTATTAAGGGATATGGAGCCAAGGCGGATAAATGGAGTTAGGATACAGATCAGCCATGATCTCATTGAATGGTGGAACAGGCTCGAGGGGCTGAATGGCCTACTCCTGTTCCTATGTTCTTATGCCCCTAAGACAAATCAATATGGGCTTGATGCTGGGTGAAAGAGTACTCCAGTATGTTACCCAGACCTCAGTCCTCTTCAAGCAATTGAGCTGTTCAGATTGACAGGAGAACTGTGAGTTGGAGAAAAGTTCAAAGGAAAACTGTGTGAAGAGAAAAGGACCATAATTAATCAAGCAACGAAAAAGAGGACGAGGACAATGGATTATTTGGAGTTCAAGAAAACGGAGAGCTGGGATGCAGAGATGGCTTAAAAAACATTAAATAGGCAAATGGAGATGAGGAAAAGAGAAAGTATTTTTGAAAAATGAAGACAATCCAGTGAAAATAAGCAAAAAAGAACATCAAGCCATTTATATGATGCAAGTAGCAGGAGCACACACACAAGTGCCTTTAATGGTGCCAAAAAAATCTATCACAAAAAAGCAATATCTCTGTGACTAAATGCCTTATATAAATATAGATTAAAGCATACCCAGGAGTGATTACCAGGCAGTAATTCCATTGAGGCAATCAGACGATGTAATAAACAATGAGAGGAAAGCTTGGGTAGTTTACAACCATCATCTGGACCCTAAAATGAGATTACTGCCTCAAAATCACTCCCATGTGTCCATTATTGGTGGGCAGTATTGTTTTGCTTTCACTCCATTTTATTTGATAGCAGCAGATGTCATGAAGGACCTGGACCAGGATACACTATGCTGCTGATGCATTAAAGTCCTTACAGAAAGATTAGCCATTGTGATAATCAGCTGATAATTTGCAAGTTAACAGAAAAACAACTAGCATAAAATATTCCAAAAGCAAGTTGTTTTCTTTAATCTTATGTAAAGCTTTTATAACTGTAATTATATTTAATGTAAGTATACCCTTATAAAATATGTTTTGGATAGCAATTACCTAGTCCTTGAACAAAATATGTTTTATTCAAAATAATCTTGAATGTTTTCCACATGATGTGACTTGTGATCATTTTATTTGCCTTCTGCTCCCTCCTCTACTGTCAAAATCAGTATGATGGTGAGCATGAGTCTGTTTCACTGCTACCGCAACCCTCCGTAACTGATGCCTTTTGCCCATTGCTGTCAGGTCGGACCGCAGTTGATGCTTCAGCCTCCTGTGGCTGCAGCAAGTCTAACGTTCCTTCTTATCACAGAAGACTTTTTACATTCCAGTTTGTTTAATACATCTTGAAAGGGTTTGTAGTAGGCGAGAATTTTGTTCAGATCAAGGCGGGGAAGATTTTTCCTGTGTTTAAAAAAACCCCAGAATAATCCAAAAGAGAATGAGTTATAAAAATCCAAAGATCCATGGACATTACACTTTTTATATCTCTGGTGTGGTATAAAAAATTATCAAAATATATGTTTTTCTTAAATAAATCATTTTTTGTTAGAGTATTCAAGTACTTTGGGTTACTGAAGTTTATAATTACACTGGTAAACAATTTTACAACATCAAGTTATAGTCCAACAATTTTATTTTAAAATCCACAAGCTTTCGGAGGCTTCCTCCTTCCTCAGGTGAATAATTACACCTGATCTGCAAGTAATGTACTAATTATACACACAAGTTCTACACTTTGTATGGCTGCTACACTTGAACAAGTCAAAATGGGAAAGTGCATGATTGCAACAGATTGGCTCAAATATCATATTCAACATGTTGCAATGAAACAATTTTTTTAAGAAAGGAAAAGAATGCCTGTCATTTCCAGATGGTTTCTGTGAACCTTGATAACCTGTCCTTTCCCCAATTGCAGGAACCAGGAATTTACAAGCGGTTACCAATCTAGAGAAAAACAATTACCTTTAATTGACCTCAAAGTGTGCCTATTTTAGAGCACTTCCCCACAGCAAGTAATTGAGTAGCGGCCTAAAGTCATCAGGTCAGATTATATGCAGATCCTCCTTAGCAATTAAATATTACAAAGTACTTCAGGCTGCAGCATCCCTATGAGCTAGTACCTGGAAGATCAGCTTAATGTCTTAAAAACCTGTTCAAACTTTTCGTTAGAAAATTGGCATGTATTGTTCTGATACTGGAAGTACTGGGTTGGTTTGGTAATTCAACATGAAAAACAATGACCACTCTGCAGATAAAGAGTAGTTTAGCAATAGTAGTGAATATGGTATTCTGGGGAAACTTCATATTAACAGGGATTTTGTTTAGATTGAGAGAAAAATTTGGCCCTGTGTTTTTTTAAACACTGAATAATTCAAAGGAGAAGAATATATGTTTCAGAACAGTTTCTTTTGGAGATGCTGGGGATTGAACATAGGATCTTATAAATGCTAAGTGTATTCCACCACTGAGCTATATTCTTGATCGGCTCAAATCAACTAAAAGTGCCTTTGCATCATTTGCATATATGTAAACAGCAGTTCCATGGTATACACATCATAAAATATAGATACATTAATGAAATTGTATTCCCATCATAAAATATGTATCATAAAAATACTTACCCATCAAATATGTATACATCATAAAATATACATTAATTATAAAACTATCTAAACATCATTAAATATATACACATTATAGAATATTCCCTATCAACAAATAGTACACATATGAAATATATACATACACATAAGAGGAGTACCTCTGACATGCAGCCACACCTGCTGCGAATGGACATTGAAAATTCGGGCCCACGATTCTCTGACCATTGTTTGAAATGGGCTGAAAGTTGTGTGCATCGACGCCCACATTTGCAACATACACTCCCATCAGGAGAGGCTGCTCCCAAATGATGGAAAATGCACCACTTAAAGTGTCAAAACTCAGAATAATTGGGGTGGGGCTTGAAAAGCATGATTCCAGGTGGCAAGAGATGAATAATGAGGGAAAGTTAGAGAGACTCAAGCTCTTCAGTCTGTAGAGAAGAGTAAGCGAGACCTGAGTGATGTATGCAAAGTTTGTAAGGATGTAGATACGGTAACCCCACAATATTACTTCAAAGTAGGTCAAGTAAGTAGGACTGGAGTACTTAAATTAAAATGAATGAAAAGTAAATTTGAAGCAGATGTTAGAAAGGACTTCCTGACTGAAAAGGTAATAAATATTTGGAATAATTTTCCAGGAACCAAGTACTCCCATTCTTATGTTTATAATCACTCATAAAGTTAATTCTCTTGTGACTGGTCGGCTCCATAATCACAATGCAGCAGTGACCATGGGCTTGATTTTTGGACGTCCGAGCCGACGGGTTCGTGGCGGGGGGGCTCCGAAAATCGGGGAGTCCCGGGGCGGGTCCGGAGCCCGGCTCCAACCCGCCCACTTCCAGGTTCCCCAATGACGCGCTTAGATGCGCGCGCAGCCCCCGCATGCGGGACTCCCACCGGCAATTAAAGCTGGCGGGATCCCACTTAAGGCAATTAATGTGATAGTTCAGGTTGTTAGCAGACCTGATTTGTAGGATATTTTAGGAAGGGTGGGATTTTCATCTCAACTGAGCGTGTTTCCCGTACTGGGGGAAACACTCCCAGTTGAAATGGACGTGTTGCAGCCACCAGCCTGTGGCAGCTGCAAAGGTCCATTTGACAGGTTTGGGGGGGAGACCCTCACTCATTGCAGGAGGCCATTCTGTCACTTTGGACAAAGTTTGGCCTCCACCACCCTCCTCCTAACAATAAAATTCACCAACTTGGAACCTCAACTCCGGTGTGAAGACACATTTACCTACCTTGCGGACCCCCTCAAACGTACATCTTCCGGATGGGGGCCGCCGTAGCTGCAGTCATGACCTCCTTGGAGGACGAACAGCATCACCAGCCTCGCCGGCCACGCCGACCACCTCTGACACTTGGAGCTCCACAACACAGTGCTGTGACACATCCACCTGCGCAGCAGGAGGGAGGGCAACTGCAGAGAGAGATCCGTCGCAGAAGGCACTACCCTCACCACAGGGTCTACAGACCGAGGCTCAGCTTCCTGGACCTCTCTGAGCAGCAGTGCACACGGAGGCTCAGAGTCACTCGACATGCAGTCCTGGACATCTGCAGCCTCCTTCATGCCGAGCTGCTCCCGGCTGGCCCGAGCACCATCTTCTTACCTGTCGCTGTCGAAGTCACCACTGCCCTCAATAACTTCTCCTCTGCATCCTTCCAGGGTGCCACCGGGGACATCGCCGACGTCTCTCAGTTGTCTGCACAAAAGAGCCCTGCAAATACACCTACACCCACTCTGCAGTGACACAATGGGTGGCATCAGTTGTGGGTCTTCATAGTGATCCTCAGGAAAGGGCATTATTGCACAAATCAGACAAGATTCGCAAAGACATGGCAGTAGTGATGACAATATAATATGTGATGTGAGTTGGTCAGAAATCAAATATAAGTAAAAACCATGACAAACCCTCAAACACCCTTGTGCATCCCCTTCATGCTCACAACACGTTTGCCTTACGCTTCCTACTACACATATGTGATGCATGCCCTGTGGCTGCAGCACAGGTAGTGGCAGGTTGGTTGAGGCTGACTGTGAAAGAGATGCATGAGAGGGTGAGTATGAGACAGCCATGAGATTGTATGAGGATTGGGTTGAGTGGTAGTGGTGGGATGAGTACTGGCGAGGTGAGTAAGTGCAGGTAAGATGAGGATGAGCTTTGAGTGGGTGTGAGGAGTGATGTGATTGAGTAGTGTTGGTAGTACAGAAGGAGATGTGGGGTGGGGGCGGTGATGTGGCAGACGGAGTGTAGGGGAATGAGTAAGTGTACTCACTTCGGCTGACCTACTTAGGTCATTGAAGCGCCTCCTGCACTGTATGCAGGTGCGTGATATGTTGGTGGTGCTGGTGACCTCCTCTGCCTCCTCGAGCCAGGCCTTCGTGGTGGCAGAGGCAGGCCACTTCCTCCCGTCCGCTGGGGAGAAGATCCCTGTCCTCCCCCTCCTCCTCGCCCCATCCAGTAGGACCTGGAGTGAGGCATCATTAAACCTGGGAGCAGCCTTCCCCCTGGGCTGCTCCATGCTGTAATTTTGGCTCCTTTCTGCAGCATCAGTCAGTGGAGGACTGCCCCTTTAAATAGGGCTCCGCCAGCTAACAGCCTATGATGCGTCTGTGCAGTCCGCCCGCTGCGCAGCTTTCCAGCGCGAAACCCGGAAGCCAAGGTAAGTGGCTTCAATTAGGCTGCAATCGCATGCAGAGCACCCTGAATTCACTGGGCGCGTTACCCACACGCCCATTCGACCCCCCCGCTGCCAACCCGCCTCCCTCCTAATATCGAGCCCAATATGTCCATGTAAATTGATAAAAGGACAATATTGAACTGAAAATACTCAATTCCTGCTTTAATAAAGTGATCTCAAGTAAATAATCAAATGTGATAATGTTAATTTTTTTTTGAAACCATACATTTTCAGAAAGTTGTGATTCTATAAGGGGATATTTGCCTTGAGGTGCTCTTAACGATTGCTGAGCATTTGCATAGAATTTATCATCATGGAAAAGTGATGGGTGATTGATTTGGCTGGACTGGTTTACTTATTTCCTTTGATGGGACTGTTTGACATTTGAGCTGATATCCTTTAATTAACTGCACCACCATTTGAGCAGCCTCAGGGTGCTGACAGCTTACTGGTATGGCACTAATAGTTAAGATGCTGAGATCTCTGCACAGTCACATGAAGTCTGACTTCCCAGCCAAAGTGCCAAAGGCAGACTTTGTTTAATTACAAGTTGTTTTGGGATGTTTTCAAACAAGAGGAAAGTGACAAAGTTTAAAATGTGAATAATTACAGGCCACAAATGATGCTTACTTAACAATTTTAATTGTGGTAAAAATGGAATGCCTGCAAAACTGATGAAATGTTTGCAGGATTTTGCAATGAATTCTGAAAACAATGCAGGCTATGCAAGATATTTAAGTTTTTTCAACCAATGGCAGTTTTACGGTTCTGGTTTCAGGTCTGATTGATAATTTGCAATATTCGGGTACGGTAGCATAGTGATTATGTTACTGGACTAGTAATCCAGAGGCCTGGACTAAAATCCAGAGTCATGAGTTCAAATCCCGCCACGGCAGCTGGCGAATTTAAATTCAATTAATTAATTAAATTCAATTAATTAAATAAAAATCTGGAATTAAAATACTAGTATCAGTAATGATGGCCATGAAACTACCAGATTGTCGTAAAAACCCATCTGGTTCACTAATGTCCTTTCGGGAAGGAAACCTGCCGTCCTTACCCGGTCTGGCCGACATGTGACTCCAGACCCACAGCAATGTGGTTGATTCTTAATTGCCCTCTGAAATGGCCGAGCAAGCCACTCAGTTGTAAAATCTCGCTACGAAAAGTCATAATAAGAATAAAACCGGACGGACCACCCGGCATCGGACCACTAGGCACCGGACACGACAACGGCAAAACACCAAGCCCAGTCGACCCTGCAAGGTCCTCCTGACTAACATCTGGGGACTTGTGCCAAAATTGGGAGAGCTGTCCCACAGACTAGTCAAGCAACAGCCTGACATAGCCATACTTACAGAATCATATCTTTCAGCCAATGTCCCAGACTCTTCCATCACCATCCCTGGGGATGTCCTGTCCCACCGGCAGGACAGACCCACCAGAGGTGGCGGTACAGTGATATACAGTCAGGAGGGAGTGGCCCTGGGAATCCTCAACATTGACTCTGGACCCCATGAAATCTCATGGCATCAGGTCAAACACGGGCAAGGAAACCTCCTGCTGATTACCACCTACCGTCCTCCCTCAGCTGATGAATCAGTCCTCCTCCATGTTGAGCACTACTTGGAGGAAGCACTGAGGGTAGCAAGGGCACAAAATGTACTCTGGGTGGGGGACTTCAATGTCCATCACCAAGAGTGGCTCGGTAGCACCACTACTGACCGAGCTGGCCGAGTCCTGAAGGACATAGCTGCTAGACTGGGCCTGCGGCAAGTGGTGAGCGAACCAACACGGGGGAAAAACTTACTTGACCTCGTCCTCACCAATCTACCTGTCGCAAATGCATCTGTCCATGACAGTATTGGTAGGAGTGACCACCGCACAGTCCTCGTGGAGATGAAGTCCCGTCTTCGCACTGAGGACACCATCCAACGTGTTGTGTGGCACTATCACCGTGCTAAATGGGATAGATTCAGAATGGATCTAGCAGCTCAAAACTGGGCATCCATGAGGCACTGTGGGCCATCAGCAGCAGCAGAATTGTATTCCAGCACAATCTGTAACCTCATGGCCCGGCATATTCCTCACTCTACCATTACCAACAAGCCAGGGGATCAACCCTGGTTCAATGAGGAGTGTAGAAGAGCATGCCAGGAGCAGCACCAGGCGTACCTAAAAATGAGGTGCCAACCTGGTGAAGCTACAACTCAGGACTACATGCATGCTAAACAGCGGAAGCAACATGCTATAAACAGAGCTAAGCGATTCCACAACCAACGGATCAGATCAAAGCTCTGCAGTCCTGCCACATCCAGTCGTGAATGGTGGTGGACAATTAAACAACTAACGGGAGGAGGAGGCTCTGCAAACATCCCCATCCTCAATGATGGCAGAGTCCAGCACGTAAGTGCAAAAGACAAGGCTGAAGCGTTTGCAACCATCTTCAGCCAGAAGTGCCGAGTGGATGATCCATCTCAGCCTCCTCCCGATATCCCCACCATCACGGAAGCCAGTCTTCGGCCAATTCGATTCACTCCACGTGAGATCAAGAAACGGCTGAGTGCACTGGATACAGCAAAGGCTATGGGCCCTGACAACATCCCAGCCGTAGTGCTGAAGACTTGTGCTCCAGAACTAGCTGCGCCTCTAGCCAAGCTGTTCCAGTACAGCTACAACACTGGCATCTACCTGACAATGTGGAAAATTGCCCAGGTATGTCCTGTCCACAAAAAGCAGGACAAATCCAATCCGGCTAATTACCGCCCCATCAGTCTACTCTCAATCATCAGCAAAGTGATGGAAGGTGTCGTCGACAGTGCTATCAAGCGGCACTTACTCACCAATAACCTGCTCACCGATGCTCAGTTTGGGTTCCGCCAGGACCACTCGGCTCCAGACCTCATTACAGCCTTGGTCCAAACATGGAAAAAAGAGCTGAATTCCAGAGGTGAGGTGAGAGTGACTGCCCTTGACATCAAGGCAGCATTTGACTGAGTGTGGCACCAAGGAGCCCTAGTAAAATTGAAGTCAATGGGAATCAGGGGGAAAAGTCTCCAGTGGCTGGAGTCATACCTAGCACAAAGGAAGATGGTAGTGGTTGTTGGAGGCCAATCATCTCAGCCCCAGGACATTGCTGCAGGAGTTCCTCAAGGCAGTGTCCTAGGCCCAACCATCTTCAGCTGCTTCATCAATGACCTTCCCTCCATCAGAAGGTCAGAAATGGGGATGTTCGCTGATGACTGCACAGTGTTCAGTTCCATTCGCAACCCCTCAAATAATGAAGCAGTCCGAGCCCGCATGCAGCAAGACCTGGACAACATCCAGGCTTGGGCTCATAAGTGGCAAGTAACATTCGCGCCAGATAAGTGCCAGGCAATGACCATCTCCAACAAGAGAGAGTCTAACCACCTCCCCTTGACATTCAACGGCATTACCATCGCCGAATCCCCCACCATCAACATCCTGGGGGTCACCATTGACCAGAAACTTAACTGGACCAGCCACATAAATACTGTGGCTACAAGAGCAGGTCAGAGGCTGGGTATTCTGTGGCGAGTGACTCACCTCCTGACTCCCCAAAGCCTTTCCACCATCTACAAGGCACAAGTCAGGAGTGTGATGGAATACTCTCCACTTGCCTGGATGAGTGCAGCTCCAACAACACTCAAGAAGCTCAACACCATCCAAGATAAAGCAGCCCGCTTGATTAGCACCCCATCCACCACCCTAAACATTCACTCCCTTCACCACCGGCGCACTGTGGCTGCAGTGTGCACCATCCACAGGATGCACTGCAGCAACTCGCCAAGGCTTCTTCGACAGCACCTCCCAAACCCGCGACCTCTACCACCTAGAAGGACAAGAGCAGCAGGCACATGGGAACAACACCACCTGCACATTCCCCTCCAAGTCACACAACATCCTGACTTGGAAATATATCGCCGTTCCTTCATCCTCCTGGAACTCCCTAACAGCACTGTGGGAGAACCGTCACCACACGGACTGCAGCGGTTCAAGAAGGCGGCTCACCACCACCTTCTCGAGGGCAATTAGGGATGGGCAATAAATGCTGGCTTCGCCAGCGATGCCCACATACCGTGAACGAATTTTTTTTTAAATTGAGAAAATAAACCTTCATTGTGATAAACATAAAACAGAATGTCTAAATACTGCAGTTTGGTGCTTCATGTGAACTTTCCTTGTAAACCATAGCTGCCACCTAGTGGCTGTTCTACAGCTGCTCCCAATTAATCTGATTTGGGACAAGATAACATGAATATCAACTGAAAAGGGCCAGATTCAGGCCGGATGCAAGAAAGTACTACTTAACTGTTTGGTTTCTGGAATAGTTTGCTGAGGGAGGTTGTAGGAGTGAATAACTTACACCTGTTCAAGGTCAAATTGGTGTATCTTGAAGAGAAACACATCATTGGTTGCATCTGCTCGGACAGCAGGAATTTGGACCAGATGGATGAGGGGGGGATCATTTTCACTTTCACCGCCTGGGCAGTAATCTGGTGGAGTGGATCACTTGTGGAACCTGCCCAATTTTCATCTCATTTGATTTCAATGGGAGGAAAATTGGGTGTGTTCTATAATGGGCAAGTGATCTGTTTGCCAGATTACTGCCCAGGCAGTGAAGAAGATAATTACCCTCATGGTCTTTTCTGGCTTTGAGTTTTAAAAAATATTTCTATCTTCTGAATGCCTCATGTCTCCCACTAAACAATGGTTTTGCGGCCCACGGAATTTGCTACTTTGAAACATCTATGGAACAACAACAACCAGGAATGGGCCAAGAACCTTCATTATGTATTAATGCCCCGACTGGTCTGTGGAAGGCCTGGGTGCAAATCTGCTCGAGATTCTCAGCAGACAGATTGTCCTTCCTCCCTCTAGGTGCTACTGTGGGAGAGGCCAATTACAACCTAGATGAATTAGAGATAGATTACCTGCCTTCAATTGTAGCAGTCACCCTGTTTGAATGAAGGTTAAACATTATTTACGATAGTTTCTATGCTACTCCCCTAATTACTGATCTTTCTGTTTTGGAATGTATGGGGATGATTTTCCTGAGCCTTGTACCCTAAGTGCACTTATTTCATGGGTACAATAAGCAGGAAAATGGGCAGAAACCTGACCCCACATTGCGCTGCCCTTGTTCTTCCTATCATGGTTCAGTTGGGGACTGCAGTTCTGCACCTCAAGGAGGTGTTGACCGGAGGTCACCGGTTACAGTTACTGGCTTAGTACAAAGAGGAGAAGAGTCAATTCTCTCTTAACCACTCCGTCTTGAATATAGACCCTCTTGTGCCTTTTGTATGTGTCTGACTCTGTTCCTTCTATTAGTTTTGTCAATTCTCCGTCTTTCTTTTGCTCCTCCGTTAAATCCATTACTTTGACCTGCTTCTCTTTCTGGCCCCCAATTTCCCCAATCAGTGGCTGCCATTCCTGTACACTTACAGCACCTCGTTTGGCTAGTTCATCAGCTTTCCTGTTCCCTTTGGGAGATAGTTTTGAATGAGCTTTCACTTTTGTGACCCCATATCCTTTCCACTGTGCTTCTTCAAAGATGTACCGTAATAGCGGGGCCGAAGGAAGTGACCTCCCATCCGCTGAGACAAATCCTCTCGCAAATATGTTCTGTGAGGCTATTACAGACATACATGCTATCAGAGGCGTTCTTCTTTAGATTTTATTGAAATCATATCCCAGAGCTGTCACAATAACCAACAACCTGTTTTCCTTCACTTCTGCCAGGTGACCCCTATTTATCTGGGTGCCGAAGCAGTAGAAGAAGTGTTTTCAATGCAGAGAGACAGGCTGCCATTGCTGCATCACTTTCATTCATTTGTGGACCACTTGCGTGTTTGTTTGAAGGAGAAACTTTGCTTCTACTTAAGGGTTGTTCTGCTGCCCAGAATGTATTGAGACATCGGTGAGTTCACAGTTCGTTGACAGTTTTGGGAGCATCTTCACCCACCACAGTAAACGGGTAGAAAGAGGAGGGGTGGAGCCGATTAGGGACCAAAAAGGAGATCTACTCATGGAGGCAGAGGGCAACTAAGGATGAGCAATAAAATGTCAGCCTTGCCAGTGACACTTACAGCCCAAGAATACATTTTTTAAAGAGTACATTAAAATGTCGTCACTCTTGTAATGTAGACATTAACACTTAAAAATAATTCCATACATCATATACTGTCATATCTCAAAAATCGATGTCTGGTCTTCAGTTACATTTTTGGCTGTTTGGTGCTCCCCAAACTCTGTATCCTGTCTCCATTTGCTGTTCTGCATTTCTTGCCTGGCCTGGCTGAAGCAGTACAAGCAGTGTTTTAAATGCAGAGAGGCAGGCTGCCATTGCTGCATCATTTCATTCAGCATTGTGTACACTGCCCGGTCTGATCTTCCCCAGCACTGTAAACACTGCCCGGTCTGATCTTCCCCAGCACTGTGTACACTGCCTAGTCTGATCTTCCCCAGCACTGTGTACACTGCCCGGTCTGATCTTCCCCAGCACTGTGTACACTGCCCGGTCTGATCTTCCCCAGCACTGTGTACACTGCCTAGTCTGATCTTCCCCAGCACTGTGTACACTGCCCGGTCTAATCTTCCCCAGCACTGTGTACACTGCCCGGTCTGATCTTCCCCAGCACTGTGTGCACTGCCCGGTCTGATCTTCCCCAGCACTGTGTACACTGCCCGGTTTGAGCTTCCCCAGCACTGTGTACACTGCCCGGTCTGATCTTCCCCAGCACTGTGTACACTGCCCGGTCTGATCTTCCCCAGCACTGTGTACACTGCCCGGTTTGAGCTTCCCCAGCACTGTGTACACTGCCCGGTCTGATCTTCCCCAGCACTGTGTACACTGCCCGGTTTGAGCTTCCCCAGCACTGTGTACACTGCCCGGTTTGAGCTTCCCCAGCACTGTGTACACTGCCCAGTCTGATAAGGGATACAATCAGTGTAAAAGAATATATAGGAAGTTCAGAGGGGAAGTGAAAAAGGAAATAAGAAGGGCAAAGAGAGAGTATGAAAATAGACTGGCGGCCAACATAAAAGGAAACCAAAAGTCTTCTGTATGCATGTAAACAGTAAACGGGTAGAAAGAGGAGGGGTGGAGCCGATTAGGGACCAAAAAGGAGATCTACTCATGGAGGCAGAGGGCATGGCCGAGGTACTTTATTTAGATAAGTCACCCGGTCTGGATGGGATGCATCCTAGGTTGCTGAGGGAAGTAAGGGTGGAAATTGCGGGGGTACTGGCCACAATCTTCCAAACATCCTGAGATACGAGGGTGGTGCCAGAGGACTGGAGAATTGCAAATGTTACACCCTTGTTCAAAAAAGGGTGTAAGGATTAACCCAGCAACTATAGGCCAGTCAGTTTAACCTCGGTGGTGGGGAAACTTTTAGAAACGATAATCCGGGACAGAATTAACAGTCACTTGGACAAGTGTGGCTTGATTAGGGAAAGCCTGTTAAAGGCAAATAGTATTTAACTAACTTGATAGAGTTTTTTGATGAGGTAACAGAGAGGGTAGATGAGGGCAATGCAGTTGATGTGGTTTATATGGACTTTCAAAAGGCGTTTGATAAAATGCCGCATAATAGGCTTGTCATCAAGATTGAATGTGGAGATGCCGGTGATGGACTGGGGTTGACAATTGTAAACAATTTTACAACACCAAGTTATAGTCCAACAATTTTATTTGAAAATCACAAGCTTTCGAAGGCTTCCTCCTTCCTCAGGTGAATGTCAAGAAATCCTCGAACCTTTCGCATTTATAAATCACAGAACAATACCTGGTGATTACAGATAATCTTTCCAACTGCCCGTTGCCAAGGCAACCAAAGTGTTCAGACAGAGAGGTGTTACCTACAGGACCACCGAATATACAAACAACCAAAAAAAAACAGAGAGAGAGAGGCAGAAACATAGAAACATCCGGAAGGAAGAGAAAGACAGCAAATGACCCATTATATTAAAAACAGATAACTTTTGTTCGCTGGTGGGGTTACGTGTAGCGTGACATGAACCCAAGATCCCGGTTGAGGCCGTCCTCATGGGTGCGGAACTTGGCTATCAATTTCTGCTCGACAATTTTGCGTTGTTATGTTTCTCGAAGGCCGCCTTGGAGTACGCTTACCCGAAGTTCGGCGGCTGAGTGTCCTTGACTGCTGAAGTGTTCCCCGACTGGGAGGGAACCCTCCTGTCTGGCGATTGTTGCGCGGTGTCCGTTCATCCGTTGTCGCAGTGTCTGCATGGTCTCGCCGATGTACCATGCTCCGGGGCATCCTTTCCTGCATCGTATGAGGTAGACAACATTGTCCGAGTCACAGGAGTATGAACCATGTACCTGGTGGGTGGTGTCCTCTCGTGTGATAGTGGTATCTGTGTCGATGATCTGGCATGTCTTGCAGAGGTTACCGTGGCAGGGTTGTGTGGTGTCATGGACGCTGTTCTCCTGAAAGCTGGGTAATTTGCTGCGAACGATGGTCTGTTTGAGGTTGGGTGGCTGTTTGAAGGCGAGTAGTGGAGGTGTGGGGATGGCCATAGCGAGGTGTTCTTCGTCATTGATTGAAGTCCATGGAATAAAAGGAGCAGTAGCAGCATTGGTACAGAATTGGCTAAGTAACAAGTAACAGAGAGTCGTGGTGAACGGTTGTTTTTTGGACTGGAGGGAGGTGTACAGTAGTGTTCCCCAGGGGTTGGTGCTGGGACCACTGCTTTTCTTGATATATATTAATGACTTGGACTTGGGTGTACAGGGCACAATTTCCAAATTTGTAGATGACACAAAACTTGGAAGTGTAGTGAACAATGAGGAGGATAGTGATAAACTTCAAAAGGATATAGACAGGCTGGTGGCATTGGCAGACACGTGGCAGATGAGATTCAAAGCAGAAAAATGTGAGGTGATAGATTTCGGTAGGAAGAATGAGGAGAGGCAATATAACTTAAAGGGTACAATTTTAAAAGGTGTATAGGAACAGAGAGATCTGGGGATATAATTACACAAATCGTTGAAGGTGGCAGGAGAGGTTGAGAAAGCAGTTAAAAATGCGTATGGGATCCTAGGCTTTATAAATAGAGGCATAGAGTACAAAAGCAAGGAAGTCATGATGAACCTTTATAAAACACTGGTTCGGCAACAGCTGGAGAATTGTGTCCAGTTCTGGGCACTGCACTTTAGGAAAGATGTGAAGGCCCCTGTGAGGATGCAGAAGAGATTTACTAGAATGATTCGAGGGATGAGGGACTTTAGTTATGTGGATAGATGGGAGAAGTTAGGGTTGTTCTCCTTGGAACAGAGAAGGTGGAGAGGAGTATTGATAGAGATATTCAAAATCATGAAGGGTCTAGACACAGTAGATGGAGAGAAACTGTTCCCATTGGCAGAAGGGTCAAGGACCAGAGGACATAGATTTAAATCGATTAGCAAAAGAACCAAAGATGAGATGAGGAAAAACTTTTTTAAACAGCGAATGGTTGTGATCTGGAATGCACTGCCCAGGTAGAGGCAGATTCAATCATGACCTTCAAAAGGGAACTCGATAGGTAAGTGAAAGGAAAATATTTGCAGGGCTACGGGGATAGAGTGTGGGAGTAGGACGAGCTGGATTGCTCTTGCATAGAGCCAGCACGGACTTGATGGGCCAAATGGCCTCCTTCCACGGTGTAACCTCTCTATGATTCTATAGAGGACGCAGAATTCTTAAACTGCTTTCAGGAGAACTTTTTTAGCCAGTACGTAGCAAGCCCAACAAGGTGGGGCGGGGGTGGGCGAGGGCGGGGTGGCTGCATTTCTGGACTTAGTTTTAGGGAATGAAGCTGGGCAGGTGGAAGGGGTATCAGTGGGAGAGCATTTTGGTGGTAGTGATCACAATTCATTAAGATTTAGCATAGTTATGGAAAAGGACAAATATAGAACAGGAGCAAAAGTTCTCAATTGGGGAAAGGCCAATTTTACTAAGCTGAGAAGTGATTTAGCAAAAGTGGACTGGAAACAGCTACTTGAAGGTAAATCAGTATCAGAGCAGTGGGAGGCATTCAAGGGGGAGATTCAAGGGGTTCAGAATAAACATGTTCCCACAAAAAGAAAGGGTGGGACTCCCAAATCTTGAGCCCTCTGGATGACAAGAAGCACACAGGGTAAGATACAGCAAAAAGGGAAACTTATGTCAGACATCGAGAGCTCAATACTGCAGAAAGCCTAGAGGAGTACAGAAAGTGCAGGGGTGAAATTAAAAAGAAGATTAGGAAAGCAAAGAGAGGGCATGAAAAAATATTGGCAAGTAAAATTAAGGAAAACCCAAAGAAGTTTTATAAATACATAAAGAGCAAGAGGATAACTAAGGAAATAGTAGGGCCTATTGGAAATCAAAAAGGTAAGCTATGTGTGGAGACGGAAGATGTGGGTATGATTCTTAATGAATACTTTGAATCTGTCTTCACAAAAGAGAGGGATTGTAGTTAAGGAGGAGGAGTGTGAAATATTGGATGGGATAAACTTAGTGAGAGAAGAAGTATGAAGGGGTTTAGCTGTTAAAAGAAGCAAGGGAGGAAATAAAAGAGGTTCTGGCCATCATTTTCCAATCCTCACTGGCTACAGGCGTGGTGCCGGAGGATTGGAGGACCGCTAACATTGTATCGTTGTTTCAAAAGGGATAAAGGGATAGACTGAGTAATTATAGGCCAGTCAGTCTATGGTGGTCGGCAAATTATTGGAATCAATTCTGAGGGACAGCATAAATGATCATTTAGAAAGGCATGGGTTAATCAGGGACAGTCAGCATGGATTTGTTACCAGAAGGTGGTGTCTGACTAACTTGACTGAATTTTTTGAGGCGGTAACAAGGAGAATCAATGAGGGTAGTGCATTTGATGTAGTCTACATGGATTTTAGCAAGGCTTTTGACAAGGTCCCACATAGCAGACTGGTCAAAAAAGTAAAAGCCCATGGGATTCAAAGGACAGTGGCAAGTTGGATCCAAAATTGGCTCAGTGGCGGGAAGCAAAGGGTAATGGTGGACGGGTGTTTTTGTGACTGGAAGGCTGTTTCCTCTGGGGTTCTGCAGGGCTCAGTACTAGGTCCGTTGCTTTTTGTGGTATATATTAATGATTTGGACTTGAATGTAGGGGGCATGATCAAGAAGTTTGCAGATGATACAAAAATTGGCCTTGTGGTTGATAGTGAGGAGGAAAGCTGTAGACTGCAGAAGATATCAATGGACTGGTCAGGTGGGCAGAAAAGTGGGAAATGGAATTCAATCCGGAGAAATGTGAGTTAATGCATTTGGGGAGAGCAAACAAGGCAAGAGAGTACACAATAAATGGGAGGATACTGAGAGGTGTAGAGGAAGTGAGGGTCCTTGGAGTGCATAGCCACAGATCCCTGAAGGTAGCAGGACAAGTAGATAAGATGGTTAACAAGGCATACGGGATACTTTCCTTTATTAGCCGAGGCATAGAATATAAGAGCATGGATGTTATGCTAGAACTGTATAAAACTCTAGTTGGGCCACAGCTTGCGTACTGCGTACAGTTTTGGTCACCACATTACAGGAAAGATGTGATTGCAGTAGAGAGGGTGCAGAGGAGATTTACAAGGTTGTTGCCGGGGCTAGAGAATTTTAGCTATGAGGAAAGATTTGATAGGCTGGGGTTGTTTTCTTTGGAACAAAGGAGGCTGAGGGGTGATTTAATTGAGGTGTATAAAATTACGAGGGGCCTTGGTAGAGTGGATAGGGAGGACCTATTTCCCTCAGCAGAGGGGTCAGTGACCAGGGGGCATAGATTTAAAGTAATAGATAGAAGGATTAGAGGGGACCTGATGAGAAATGTTTTCACCCAGAGGGTGGTGGGGGTCTGGAACTCACTGCCTGAAAGGGTGGTAGAGACAGAAACCCTCAACTCATTTAAGAAGTACTTGGATATGCACTTGTAGTGCCATAACCTACAGGGCTACGGAGCAAGTGCTGGAAAGTGGGATTAAGCTGGATAGCTCTTTTTCGGCTGGCACAGACACGATGGGCTGAATGGCCTCCTTCTGTGCCGTAACCTTCTACGATTGTATGATTTTCCCCAGCACTGTGTACACTGCCCAGTCTGATCTTCTCCAGCACTGTGTACACTGCCCGGTTTGATCTTCTCCAGCACTGTGTACACTGCCTGGTCTGATCTTCCCCAGCACTGTGTACACTGCCCGGTTTGATCTTCTCCAGCACTATGTACACTGCCTGGTCTGATCTTCTCCAGCACTGTGTACACTGCCTGGTCTGATCTTCTCCAGCACTGTGTACACTGCCTGGTCTGATCTTCCCCAGCACTGTGTACACTGCCTGGTCTGATCTTCTCCAGCACTGTGTACACTGCCTGGTCTGATCTTCTCCAGCACTGTGTACACTGCCTGGTCTGATCTTCTCCAGCACTGTGTACACTGCCTGGTCTGATCTTCTCCAGCACTGTGTACACTGCCTGGTCTGATCTTCTCCAGCACTGTGTACACTGCCTGGTCTGATCTTCTCCAGCACTGTGTACACTGCCTGGTCTGATCTTCTCCAGCACTGTGTACACTGCCTAGTCTGATCTTCTCCAGCACCATGTACACTGCCCGGTCTGATCTTCTCCAGCACTATGTACACTGCCTGGTCTGATCTCCTCCAGAGCTCTTCGCTCTCCGCACTACTCTTGGGTGAGTCATTGCAGTCTTGGATGAGTCAAAACTAAGAAGCCATTGTCTTTGCTCCCCACCACAAACTCCTTTCCCTTGCCACTGATTCCATCTCCTTCCTCAGCCACTATCTCAGGCTGAACCTTACCATTTGCAACCTGTTCGACCCTGCACCAATCCCATATCCTTTCTCATCACAAAAAATACTTACGGCTCAACATTGCCCCCCTTGCCCCTACCTCAGCAACTTCACTAATGAAACCATCATGATGTATTCCCACCTCCAGATTGAACTACTCCAACACTTTCCTAACTGACCTCCCATCCTCCATAATCTCAAACATGTCCAAAAGCTTGCTGCCTGTATCCTATCCCACACTAAGTCCCGCTCACATACATCCTTGTCCTTGGTGGTTTCTATTGGCTCCCCAACCCTCAATGCATTAAATTCAAAATCTTCACCCTCATCTTTAAACACCTCCATGTCCTCACCCCTCCCTATCTGCAATCTCATTCATTCCTCTATCACCCTTAAGCACTCAATTTCTTTAACTCTGAGCTTTATAAACCCCCCACCCCCTTCTCTTCAACACCCTCAACTGGTGACAAGTTCTTCGGCTGTCTGTGTCCTACTGTCGGAAATTTTCTCCCTAAACCCTTCACACCTCCACATCTCCCCCTCCTTTTACAGAAACCTTCTCAAAACCCATCTCTTTGACAAACATTTCTAATCTCTCCCTGGCTTGGCACTTTTTAAAAAAAATTCGTTCACGGGATGTGGGCGTCGCTGGCAAGGCCGGCATTTATTGCCCATCCCTAATTGCCCTCGAGAAGGTGGTGGTGAGCCGCCTTCTTGAACCGCTGCAGTCCGTGTGGTGACGGTTCTCCCACAGTGCTGTTAGGAAGGGAGTTCCAGGATTTTGACCCAGCGACAATGAAGGAACGGCGATATATTTCCAAGTCGGGATGGTGTGTGACTTGGAGGGGAATGTGCAGGTGGTGTTGTTCCCATGCGCCTGCTGCCCTTGTCCTTCTAGGTGGTAGAGGTCGCGGGTTTGGGAGGTGCTGTCGAAGAAGCCTTGGCGAGTTGCTGCAGTGCATCCTGTGGATGGTGCACACTGCAGCCACAGTGCGCCGGTGGTGAAGGGAGTGAATGTTTAGGGTGGTGGATGGGGTGCCAATCAAGCGGGCTGCTTTATCTTGGATGGTGTCGAGCTTCTTGAGTGTTGTTGGAGCTGCACTCATCCAGGCAAGTGGAGAGTATTCCATCACACTCCTGACTTATGCCTTGTAGATGGTGGAAAGGCTTTGGGGAGTCAGGAGGTGAGTCACTCGCCGCAGAATACCCAGCCTCTGACCTGCTCTCGTAGCCACAGTATTTATATGGCTGGTCCAGTTAAGTTTCTGGTCAATGGTGACCCCCAGGATGTTGATGGTGGGGGATTCGGCGATGGTAACGCCGTTGAATGTCAAGGGGAGGTGGTTAGACTCTCTCTTGTTGGAGATGGTCATTGCCTGGCACTTATCTGGCGCGAATGTTACTTGCCACTTATGAGCCCAAGCCTGGATGTTGTCCAGGTCTTGCTGCATGCAGGCTCGGACTGCTTCATTATCTGAGGGTTTGCGAATGGAACTGAACACTGTGCAGTCATCAGCGAACATCCCCATTTCTGACCTTATGATGGAGGGAAGGTCATTGATGAAGCAGCTGAAGATGGTTGGGCCTAGGACACTGCCCTGAGGAACTCCTGCAGCAATGCCCTGGGGCTGAGATGATTGGCCTCCAACAACCACTACCATCTTCCTTTGTGCTAGGTATGACTCCAGCCACTGGAGACTTTTCCCCCTGATTCCCATTGACTTCAATTTTACTAGGGCTTCTTGGTGCCACACTCGGTCAAATGCTGCCTTGATGTCAAGGGCAGTCACTCTCACCTCACCTCTGGAATTCAGCTCTTTTGTCCATGTTTGGACCAAGGCTGTAATGAGGTCTGGAGCCGAGTGGTCCTGGCGGAACCCAAACTGAGCATCGGTGAGCAGGTTATTGGTGAGTAAGTGCCGCTTGATAGCACTGTCGACGACACCTTCCATCACTTTGTTGATGATTGAGAGTAGACTGATGGGGCGGTAATTGGCCGGATTGGATTTGTCCTGCTTTTTGTGGACAGAACATACCTGGGCAATTTTCCACATTGTCGGGTGGATGCCAGTGTTGTAGCTGTACTGGAACAGCTTGGCTAGAGGCGCAGCTAGTTCTGGAGCACAAGTCTTCAGCACTACAGCTGGGATGTTGTCGGGGCCCATAGCCTTTGCTGTATCCAGTGCACTCAGCCGTTTCTTGATATCACGTGGAGTGAATCGAATTGGCCGAAGACTGGCTTCCGTGATGGTGGGGATATCGGGAGGAGGCTGAGATGGATTATCCACTCGGCACTTCTGGCTGAAGATGGTTGCAAACGCTTCAGCCTTGTCTTTTGCACTCACGTGCTGGACTCCGCCATCATTGAGAATGGGGATGTTTGCAGAGCCTCCTCCTCCCGTTAGTTGTTTAATTGTCCACCACCATTCACGACTGGATGTGGCAGGACTGCAGAGCTTTGATCTGATCCGTTGGTTGTGGAATCGCTTAGCTCTGTCTATAGCATGTTGCTTCCGCTGTTTAGCATGCATGTAGTCCTGAGTTGTAGCTTCACCAGGTTGGCATCTCATTTTTAGGTACGCCTGGTGCTGCTCCTGGCATGCTCTTCTACACTCCTCATTGAACCAGGGTTGATCCCCTGGCTTGTTGGTAATGGTAGAGTGAGGAATATGCCGGGCCATGAGGTTACAGATTGTGCTGGAATACAATTCTGCTGTTGCTGATGGCCCACAGCGCCTCATGGATACCCAGTTTTGAGCTGCTAGATCTGTTCTGAATCTATCCCATTTAGCACGGTGGTAGTGCCACACAACACGTTGGATGGTGTCCTCAGTGCGACGACGGGATTTCATCTCCACGAGGACTGTGCGGTGGTCACTCCTACCAATACTGTCATGGACAGATGCATTTGCGACAGGTAGATTGGTGAGGACGAGGTCAAGTAAGTTTTTCCCTCGTGTTGGTTCGCTCACCACCTGCCGCAGGCCCAGTCTCGCAGCTATGTCCTTCAGGACTCGGCCAGCTGTGGTGCTACCGAGCCACTCTTGGTGATGGACATTGAAGTCCCCCACCCAGATTACATTTTGTGCCCTTGCTACCCTCAGTGCTTCCTCCAAGTGTTGTTCAACATGGAGGAGGACTGATTCATCAGCTGAGGGAGGACGGTCGGTGGTAATCAGCAGGAGGTTTCCTTGCCCATGTTTGACCTGATGCCATGAGATTTCATGGGGTCCAGAGTCAATGTTGAGGACTCCCAGGGCCACTCCCTCCTGACTGTATATCACTGTACCACCACCTCTGGTGGGTCTGTCCTGCCGGTGGGACAGGACATCCCCAGGGATGGTGATGGAAGAGTCTGGGACATTGGCTGAAAGATATGATTCTGAGAGTATGGCTGTGTCAGGCTGTTGCTTGACTAGTCTGTGGGACAGCTCTCCCAATTTTGGCACAAGTCCCCAGATGTTAGTCAGGAGGACCTTGCAGGGTCGACTGGGCTTGGTGTTTTGCCGTTGTCGTGTCCGGTGCCTAGTGGTCCGATGCCGGGTGGTCCGTCCGGTTTTATTCTTATTGTGACTTTTTGTAGCGAGATTTTACAACTGAGTGGCTTGCTCGGCCATTTCAGAGGGCAATTAAGAATCAACCACATTGCTGTGGGTCTGGAGTCACATATAGGCCAGACCGGGTAAGGGCGGCAGGCTTCCTTCCCTAAAGGACATTAGTGAACCAGATGGGTTTTTACGACAATCCGGTAGTTTCATGGCCATCATTACTGATACTAGCATTTTAATTCCAGATTTTTTTATTTTTTTTATTTAATTAATTGAATTTAATTAATTAATTGAATTTAAATTCGCCAGCTGCCGTGGCGGGATTTGAACTCATGACTCTGGATTTTAGTCCAGGCCTCTGGATTACTAGCCCAGTAACATAACCACTATGCTACCGTACCCGTTTTCTGTATGTCTATCTGTGAGGTACCTTGGATTTTTTTTTAACATCAATGCACTGTATAATGTGAGTTGTTTGCTGCTGCTGCCCAGTCTGATCTGGTCTCCCACTGTCTCCACTGCTTGGTCTGGTCAGCTCCACCACTGTCAACACTGTCCACTCACCATCATATATTTTGAATATGCCACATAAGGCTGGCCTGAAATTTCTCTAAGGAACAGGTAACCCTTTGATTTTTCCAGTTATGTATCTGATCTTTCTATGTGGATTTTGAAAAATGTTAATTACTGCACCTAAGGGTAAATAATCCACTTCTATTAATAGCTACAGAGCACATTAAATATTAATATGCTGAGTCAGCTGATCTGAGTCAGGGCAGTGGTAGGGGCATGGCAATTGGGATAGAGGGAGGAATTCAGCCAGGGTTCCCACTCCTGGGAGATATCCAATCGTTTTGCTGGAAGTGAACATGTGTGAACAACAGCTGAAGACAGGATCAGGTTCAGCTGTTAAACCTGCAATGGTGAAATAGTTTGTCAAGGCTCATGTATGTTGGACAAGCTAGCAGAGAGTGACCAGCACTTGTGGAACTATAGTCCAACAGGAGTCAATGCCTTCCAAAAGGTATGGGGAAGAAACTGATGAAAGAAATATTAACACAATGTTCTTGAATTTTTTTCTAAAGCAACTTTTCTTTGTGTGTATGCTAATTGTTTCATCCATATTCTTGTACTCTAAAAATTTTTCATTTAAAAAGAATTAATATCCAAGTCTCACTAAGTTGTTACGATGCAAAAACACAGCTTCACGCTAAATGTTAGTAACAGTTGCTTGAATAGATGATTGTTCCCTCTGAGAACAGAATGAGAATTGTAATTGGATCTGAACCTCATTCTGAAACATTGCTGGTCCCAAGACCCTGCTTAGCCTAGTGTCCCATTAAACATTACAGTCAAAGTACAATCAAGGAAAACTGGTCTATTTCTGTAATTATTGTATAATAACATGTAAATCAGATTTACTATGTTTGCACTGTTAAGCTTGTTAACTTGTTTATTTGCATGGAAATGTTACTGTCTTTATATTTAATATTCTCCTGTTCCATGTTGATGAAGTTATACACAAAGCAGCTGCTGTTTGTAGATTTTATTACCTCCAGCAAGGGTCCTGACATTTAACTGAAAATTTAGTGGGCAACAATTGTATATATTTAGATATTTTGCACAAGACTTTAGAAACAGTTCAATTTTTATTTCTTAGAAAGGTATCAAACACAGGTGTGAGCAGTGATTCAAATGTATGCACCTTGTTCTTTTTCTATAATCCCAATCGTTTATACCAATAATTCAACATACTAGTGATATACAGACTTAACCTCGAGCAGTTTCCACTAAGGGCACAATCAGCAAGACACTGATATCTGGTGGAAAAACTCCAGGCCAGGATTTAAAACATCTTTTCCCATCAAATGAAGATTTTCCCTCATTTGTAATTGTGTTCCAGATTTGGAACCAATCCTCATGACCATATCCCAGAACAGAATGTGATGAATGTAAGGAATCTTACAACACCAGGTTATAGTCCAACAGTTTTATTTGAAAATCACAAGCTTTCGGAGATTATCTCCTTCGTCAGGTGAGTGAGTGAATGAGAGGTTCTCAAATCGCATATCTTATATTAGGCTGGGAATCAAAGGTGTCGTTGGTGTTCAGACAGGTTAGCCACGGAAAACAGTATGTCCCAGTATACTGAATA
Source organism: Heptranchias perlo (assembly GCF_035084215.1). Taxonomy (NCBI): domain Eukaryota; kingdom Metazoa; phylum Chordata; class Chondrichthyes; order Hexanchiformes; family Hexanchidae; genus Heptranchias; species Heptranchias perlo. The sequence continues at coordinate 29,980,827 of NC_090334.1, read as the reverse complement.
CACAATGGGTCAAATTACACAGACAAGGAGAGAAAGAGACCAGAAAGGCAGAGAGAGAGAGAGAGAATGTCCAATTGTATTAAAAACAGATAACTTTTTTTTCCTGCTGGTGGGGTTACGTGTAGTGTGACATGAACCCAAGATCCCGGTTGAGGCCGTCCTCATGGGTGCGGAACTTGGCTATCAACTTCTGCTCGACGATTTTGCGTTGTCGTGTGTCTCGAAGGCCGCCTTGGAGAACGCTTACCCGAAGATCGGTGGCTGAATGTCCTTGACTGCTGAAGTGTTCCCCGACTGGGAGGGAACCCTCCTGTCTGGCGATTGTTGTGCGGTGTCCGTTCATCCGTTGTTGCAGTGTCTGCATGGTCTCGCCAATGTACCATGCTCCGGGGCATCCTTTCCTGCAACGTATGAGGTAGACAACGTTGGCCGAGTCACAGGAGTATGAACCATGTACCTGGTGGGTGGTGTCCTCTCGTGTGATGGTGGTATCTGTGTCGATGATCTGGCATGTCTTGCAGAGGTTGCCGTGGCAGGGTTGTGTGGTGTCGTGGACGCTGTTCTCCTGAAAGCTGGGTAATTTTCTGCGAACGAATGTGATGGGTATTGAGAAATGAATAAACCTCTCCTTTACTGAGAAAGGGACTTGGAGTGATGGTAGACTCACAACTTCCAATGTGCAGACAATGTGGTGAAGCAATTAAAAAAAAAACAAATAGAATGCTGGAATATATTTCAGATCATTAGACTACAGGTTTCTAGAGGTTATGCGAAGACTTTACAACTCACTGATCAGATGACACTTGGAAAAATAAGTCCCTAAAATATATACATAAATTGAAGGGGGTACAGAGTGCATGATATACTATGTGGAGTGCTTTTGGAGAATAATCTAACATTGTGGTTCATATTCAGGCCATGAGGTCTTCTATCATGATGTCCTGCATGCATTAATCCTCTGACAAAGTGAAGCATGTCTATAGGTGCCAGTCTGAGGGTGAACACTTCTGGAGCAACCTAGCCTGCCTGGGACCCTCCATTGGCCCTCCAAACAGGTCGAATATAAAAGGATGCCTGTTGTTGGCATTAATGGTACTGTTAGGAAAAAAAGAAGCCGGTGAACATTGCCACAAAGGCTCTTGAAAACCTAAATGAGAGCAGAAAAGAAATAATTTTTAAAATGGTGCAGAAATGGCTCACTGAATCTTCTTACTATGCCTTTCATATGATTTGCTGTACACTGCTGAGGGTCGACTTTAAATATGCTTGCTCCGGATGTGGAACCTTGTTTGCCAGGGGTGAGTGTTGGGAAACCATGATGGATGTAAAATCAGTGGGAGCACAGCCACAATTTTCCAAAGTGTGCTCTTGGTGAGCAAAGCTCCCCGCCAGAAGCACAATTTCATAAAATGGTCCTTCAGATCTCCCTGCAATTACACTCAGCATTCTGCTCACATGAATGTTGGAAAATAGCATGCAGGTCGCAATGATGTCACCTACAACCCCAAAATTTAATATCACAAAACTTTCCTCATTTATTTACCTGGCGGAATTGTGCACACCAGAGGGAGTTTTGGGATTACGCACCTCCACGAAATCTACCACTTGGTTACGCCCCATGTCTACCAGTTAATGGGGCATAATGGAGACAAGAATTGCCCACAATGATGTCTTGACTCTTTATAACTTATAATAGAATTTCAATTGTCTGTTTTTTGGGGGGATAAAGTTTCCATAATTCTATAGGATATGCTTTTATTAAAAATAAGCACTGAATGACATTTAGAACATTACATGTGAACCATTTCAATTCATTTAGCAAACATGAAATTTGGCGACTTCAGCTCATTGTCCTGTCCGTTTAATAAAAATGTTGCGACTTGGACACTGAGGGACAAAACATCACGGAAATGTGAACGTCTGTCTATTATTTTTGTGTTGTGATGAGGAGTGATTAGTAATAGGGTACAATTTTTGGCTGGAGAGACTGCAAGAAAGCTATATGTTTTAAATTATTTTCATTGCTGCTTTTTGTCATCTATTGGGCAGTATTTGGTTTCTAGATGTTTGATGCTTGAGGACCAATTCCTAGTGATCTATTATCCCTGGTGAACTTACTGGTTGATGTTGCACCTCTTGTTCATTTTTATTGAGGAGGATGCCATTTTTCCTGCCGATTTAGCTGAGTGTCTATTGACTGAATATGTATATATTTCCTCTGACAATACTGATGGGGTAATCAGATCAGAGGCAAATCTATATTGGTTCTTGGTATTTTTAAATGATGAAATGTAGAAGGATGATTTATATACTTTCTGTACTAGTTTGCGATATTAGTGTGCCAGGATAGGGTCTTTAGCTTACAAGTACCTAGATTCATGGGCTCAAAATTCTAGTTTTTACAATTCACAGCAATTGAAAATGATTTGTGGCATCTTAAAACATTGTTTGTGCAGTAAGGTAGCTGAGGGACAAATGATATCTTAATAGAGGATTCCAAACATTTTTATAATAGGATTATATAAATCTAAGGTCACAGTACGACAAAGCATCAGGAATGCCCAAGAGTGCCTGAATTGGATTTATAACTGCTAATCTTGGCATGTTTAGTATATAAATTGAGACATTTTGATGCCTTTATCTGCTATCCCTGAAACAGAATTAACCCTGGACCTTCTGGAATCTTCTAAATCCATACGAATTCCAAGATTCCTCTTTGACCTCCTTTGTAGTTAACCGCATATTCTGATTGAAATGGCCTGAATCAAGTTTTCTTCACCCCAGCCAGGTGGACAAACTCTAAAGAGTCCAATTGAAGCCAGTTTTTACTTTCCCTAGCACCAGTTTCTCAGTGATTTTCCAAGTACATAAAATACAGGAAGTATTTTATTGAAGGAATTCAAGAAACTTGATGAATGGGGCAGAAGGTTGTAATATTCTAAGCTATAAATGATCATTGATAAATTTACATAGTACATGTAGTATTTATCAGTGAACATGCGACTGAGATTCAGTTCCTACCTGGAGAATCACAATGAGGTAAAAGTTCTCTTGATAAATAATACTCAGACTGGCAAAAGATGGGAAGTGGTGTTCCGCAGGGATCGGTGCTGGGACCATTGTTGTTCACCATTTACATTATCGATTTGGACTCTGGAATCGGAAGTACAATTTCAAAATTTGCAGACGACATGAAATTGGGGGGATTAGTTAATACAAAGGAAGAATGCGAGAAAATGGAAGAAAGCATTAATAAACTTGCAGAAATGGGCATATAATTGGCAAATAAATTTCAATATAGATAAGCGTGAGGTGGTGCATTTTGGTAGGAAGAATAAGGAGGCCATTTATTGTTTGGATAATAAGAGTCTAAATTGGGGTAGAGGAGCAAAGGGGTCTCAGGGTACAGATACACAAATCACTTAAAGTAGCGACGCAGGTTAATAAGGCCATAAAAAAGGCAAACCAAGCACTGGGGTTCATTTCTAGAGGGATAGAATTGAAAAGCAGAGAGGTTATGTTAAACTTGTTTCGAACCTTGGTTAGACTACACTTGGAGTATTGTGAATAGTTCTGGTCTCCATATTATAGAAAGGATAAAGAGGCATTGGAGAAGGTGCAAAAAAGATTCACAAGGATGATACCAGAACGGAGGATTTGATCAAGAAAGACTGAACAGGCTGGGGCTCTTTTCTCTGGAAAAGAGAAGGCTGAGGAGTGGCCTGATGGAGGTCTTTAAGATAATGAAAGGGTTTGATAGGGTAGACGTAGAGAAAATGTTTCCACTTGTGGGGGAGTCCAAAACTAGCAGCCATAAATATAATATAATCGCTAATAAATGCAACAGGGAATTCAGGAGGAACTTCTTTACCCAAAGAGTGGTAAGAATTTGGAACTCGCTACCACAAGGAGGAGTTGAGGCAAATAGCATAGATGCATTTAGGGGGAAGCTAGATAAACACAAGAGGGAGAAAGGAATAGAATGGTATGCAGATAGGGGTAGATGAAGAAAGGAGGGAGGAGGCTCTTGTGGAGCATAAACGCCAGCATAGACCAGTTGGGCTGAATGGCCTGTTTCTGTGCTGTAGACTCAATGTAGCTCTATATTGTACAGAACGCTGCTTTAACAGTGTGTTGTTGATATGGTTAGGGTAGCAGCACATTCTTTGGTTCTGGATTTATATTCTGTAGGGATGTCTGGTTATGTATCTTATAATTTCCTGAGGATCTTCAGGGAAAACTGTTGGGGCTACATTATGAGGGAAAGCTCTTCTTTGGAGATTAGGCTGAGGGAATCCAATCATGCTACAATAAACTGTAGCAAAACCTAAAAGCCATTTCATGAAATAAAAGGCCTTCTCACACCCTTCCACCCCGCCTCAGCTTGACACCATATTCGTAAATGACTTGGATGAAACTGGCTCCTTATTGGTTACTGAAAATGATCAACCCGACCACCTGCCCTCTAAAACAAGAAAAAAATTATTTTGGGACTGGAAGTGAGAATGAGATTTGGGAAAAGCAGAATCCTACTGGGCTCCCTCTGTCACTCCAGAAGCAATCATCAGTCTCTTTTTCTTCCATTTCTGACTTTAGAACCAGTAAAGCAGACGGCACACCATCTGGATCTGTAATAACTCATATTGTCAGACATGAGGATAGGAACAATTGAGATTCCATGTTTGAAAACTCTGTTTTCTTGATTCAAAATTGTCTTGCAAGACTGCTGGCTTTGCAGGTAACGTTTCAGTGCTACTCGAGGTCAGACAGCAGGATTCAGCAACCCAGAAAATGGCTATTCTGATCGTTTACTGTTCTCAAAATGACTGGGAGTCCCTGGGCCTTACCTAGCTCTCAACCTCTTAAAATCCCAAAGGTAAATGTTCAGGCTGATAATAATCCCACAGAGAATTCAAATGGTGTCTCTGACAGTAGCTGTAAAATCAACAACAGATTATTTCACATTGGCTCCAATTCAACTTTTCAACAATACTTGCATTCAATATACAAAAAAATAGCTTCAGCATCCTACAGAGGTAACATTTGAATTGGTTAAAAGCAAAATGAGATATATTATAATAAGTAAAAGGAAAGTATTGGAGAAGTTGGTTAAGCTAAAGGAGGACACATGCTGGGACCTGATGGGATATATCCATGGATCCTGAGGAAAATGGGAGAAGAAATAGCAGAGACCCCAGAAATTATAGCTCTGATTTTAACTCGGCACATTTGGGTCAGGCAGGGTGGCTGAGAATCCCCCATGAACTCCTCGGCATGAGACCTGGGCCATTTTAATTCTCGGGCTTCATTTGAATAATTCAGATCTGTCTCCTGCTGAAACTGGTGAAAGTGATGTCATGGCTGGCCGGGAGCCCAGGGCAGACAGGGCCCAAAGGCTTCCTTGTTGGGCCAGAAGGAGCACTCCTGCTCCTCCTGGGTCACCAGGAGCCTTTCAAAAATTAAAACATTTAATGCTTACCTGGGCCTCTTCTGGCCCGAAGCTGCTCATCAACAGCTTTTGCTGGTGGCTCGAAGACTGAGCGTCATTTATGCATCTCACAGTTAAAATTACATCAGGGTCTGAATTACACTACTGTATCCCGACATTTCAATAGTTATGAGGCCCCCCCCTGGGCCTGCGTATGGTGGGCAGTTTCCTCATTCCTGAAAACACAGCAGGTACCGCCCAGCCACTATTTTAACCCGCCACCTGCATCGTTCCAGCCAGGCCTGCGGGGTTAAAATCAGAGCTTATATTCCAGGGTTCTATTGAGCGTGGATGGGTGGAATGTGCAATATCGGATCAGCCACCCTGTACACACTATGCCCAAAAGGAAAATCGGGTGGAGTGTATAAAGGGCGGCCGATCGAATATCACCCGTATTACAACGCCACTGATGTTGAAAGTTTTGGCGGATGTGTGCTGGAGAGTGGCCAATGCATTACCCATTTTTCAACAGGGGAGACGGAGCTAAATTGGGTAATTGCGAGGCCAGTTATCTTAATATCTGTGGTAGGGAAAATTTTGGAATCTTTACTTAAAGATGAAATTACTGAATATCTCTAGATGAAGAGAAAATACAGGTAATACTTTGGGGAATGATGAGTGATGCGGAAGAGCAGAGGAATTTGAGGGTTCAGGTTCACAAGTTATTAAAAGCAGCACCTCGTGGATAAGGCCATAAAAAGGTAATGGAATACAGGGCTTTCATAGAATCATAGAAAGATTACAGCATGGAAGGAGGCCATTCGGCCCATCGAGTCCACGCCGTCTCTATGCAAGAGCAATCCAGTTAGTCCCACTCCACCGCCCTATCCCCATAGCCCTGCAATTTTTTCCTTTCAAGTACTTATCCAGTTCCCTTTTGAAGGCCATGATTGAATCTGCCTCCACCACCCCCTCAGGCAGTGCATTCCAGATCCTACCCACTCGCTGTGTAAAAAAGTTTTTCCTCATATCATCTTTAGCTCTTTTGCCAATCACCTTAAATCTACGTCCTCTGGTTCTTGACCCTTCTACCAATGGGAACAGTTTCTCTCCATCTACTCTGTCTAGACCCTTCATGATTTTGAATACCTCTATCAAATCTCCTTGCAACAGTCTCTGTTCCAAGGAGAACAATCACAGCTTCTCCAGTCTATCCACGTAACTAAAGTCACTCATCCCTGGAATCATTCTCGTAAATCTCTTCTGCACCCTCTGTAAGGCCATCACATCTTTCCTAAAGGGCGGTGCTCAGATCTGGACACAATACTCCAGTTGTGGCTGAACCAATGTTTTATAAAGGTTCATCATGACTTCCATACTTTTGTACTCTATGCCTCTATTTATAAAGCCCAGGATCCCGTGTGCATTTTTAACCGCTTTCCACCTTCAATGATTTGTGCACATATGCCCCAGATCTCTCTGTTCCTGTACCCCTTTTAGAATTGTGCCCTCTAGTTTATACGGCCTCTACTCGTTCTTCCTACTAAAATGTATCACTTCACATTTTTCTGGGTTAAATTTCATCTGCCACATGTCCACCCATTCCACCAGCCTGTCTATGTCCTCTTGAAATCTATCACTATCCTCCTCGCTGTTTACTACCCTTCCAAGTTTTGTGTCATCTGCAAATTTGGAAATTGTGCCCTGAACACCCAAGTCCAAGTCATTAATATATATCAAGAAAAGCAGTGGTCCCAGCACCATCCCCTGGAGAACACCACTGGACACTACCCTTCAGTATGAAAAACAACCATTCACCACTACTCTCTGTTTCCTGTTCCTTAGCCAATTCTGTATTCATGTTGCTACTGCCCCTTTTATTCCATGGGCCGCAATCTTGATAAGCCTACCATGCGGCACTTTATCAAACTCCTTTTGAAAGTCCATATAAACCACATCAACTGCATTGCCCTCATCTACCCTCTCTGTTATCTCATCAAAAAACTCTATCAAATTAGTTAAACACAATTTGCCTCTAACAAATCTGTGCTGGCTTTCCCTAATCAATCCACACTCATCCAAGTGACTGTTAATTCTGTCCCGGATTATCGTTTCTAAAAGTTTCCCCACCACTGAGGTTAAACTGACTGGCCTATAGTTGCTGGGTTTATCCTTACACCCTTTTTTGAACAAGGGTGTAACATTTGCAATTCTCCAGTCCTCTGGCACCACCCTGGTATCTAAGGATGTTTGGAAGATTATGGCCAGTACCTCTGCAATTTCCACCTTTACTTCCCTCAGCAACCTAGGATGCATCCCATCCGGACCGGGTGACTTATCTATTTTAAGTACAGCTAGCCTTTCAAGTACCTTTTCTATATCAATGTTTAGCCCATCCAGTATCTCAACTATATTTTCCTTTACTGAGACTCTGGCAGCATCTTCTTCCTTGGTAAAGACAGATGCATTTGATACCTCGGCCATGCCCTTTGCCTCCATAAGTAGATCTCCTTTCTGGTTCCTAATCGGCCCCACCCCTCCTCTTACTACCTGTTTACTGTTTACATGCCTACAGAAGATTTTTGGATTCCCTTTTATGTTGGCCGCCAGTCTATTCTCATTCTCTCTTTGCCCCGCTTATTTCCTTTTTCACTTCCCCTCTGAACTTTCTAGATTCTGCCTGGTTCTTACTTGAGTTATCAACCTGACATCTGTCATACGCCCCTTTTTTTCATTTCATCTTACTCACTATCTCTTTTGTCATCTCGGGAGTTCTGGCTTTAGTTGCCCTACCTTTCTGCCTCATGAGAATGTGCCTAGACTGTACCCGAATCATCTCCTCTTTAAAGGCCGCCCACTGTTCAATTACAGTTTTGCCTGCCAATCTTTGATTCCAATTTACCCGGGCCAGATCTGTTCTCATCCCGTTGAAATTGGCCCTCCTCCAATTGAGTATTTTTACTTTAGAGTGGTCCGTGTCCTTTTCCATAGCTATTCCAAACCTTATGATACTATGATCACCGCTCCCTAAATGCTCCCCCACTGACACTTGCTCCACTTGGCCCGCTTCATTCCCCAGGACCAGGTCCAGCAATGCCTCCTTCCTAGTTGGGCCAGAAACGTACTGGTTAAGAAAGTTATCCTGAACACATTTCAAAAATTCCTCCCCCTCTTTGCCCCTTATTATTATTGTTATCCCAGTCTATATTAGGATAGTTGAAGTCCCCCATTATCACTCTACAGCTTTTGCACCTCTCTGTAATTTCCCTGCAAATTTGCTCCTCTATATCCTTCCCACTAGTTGGTGGCCCATAGAATACACCCAGTAGTTTAGTGGTACCTCTTTTATTTATTAACTCTAACCAATTAGATTCCGTTCTTGACCCCTCCAGGACATCCTCTCTCTCCAGCACTGCAATATTCTCCTTAATCAATACTGCCACCACCCTCCTTTCTTTCTTTCCCCATCTTTCCTGAACACCTTGTATCCAGGAATATTTAGTACCCAATCCTGCCCTTTTTTGAGCCAGGTCTCCATTATCACCACGACATCGTATTCCCATGTGGCTATTTGCACCTGCAGCTCACCAACCTTATTTACCATGTTTCGTGCGTTTACACACATGCACTGCAAACTAGTCTTAGACTTTCATGTACTCTCTCTTAATCTGATCCCACCTAATACTGTACTATTACTGCTATCTTTCTCCCCCGATCCTTTGTGCCCCTTGTTTCTCCTTTCCATTGCTACATCCTGGTGCCCATCCCTCAGCCAAATTTGTTTAAACCCCACCCCCCACCCCCCCGCCCCCCAACAGCACTAGCGAGTCTCCCTACGAGGACATTGGTCCCAGCTCCGTTGTGGTGCATCCCATCCGGCCTGTACAGGTCCCACCTTCCTCAGAACTGGTCCCAATGCCCCAGGACTCTAAAGCCCTCCCTCCTGCACCATCTATCCAGCCATGCATTCATCTGCTCTATCCTTCTATTTCTATACTCACCAGCGCGTGGCACTGGGAGTACTTATTTTAAATAGTTTACTGCTGATATTGCAATGACATCAATTGGAAAATCTAGACTTATAAGTCACAAAAGGATTCTGTTTTCTGATGCCTCCACTTTACCTCATGATGGAGGTGGTTACAATTATGAAGGGGTGGGACAGAGTAGATAGAAACAGATTGTTTTCAGTTATTGAAGGGTCTACAATGAGGGAACATAGATCTGCATCACTGGGTGAAATGTCTATCTCCAGGATCTTTGGACTTAGGATAGATGGATCTGTTTCTTAGTTCTTCAATTTGGTTTCCAGACTTAGAACATGTCTGCAATTCTACTCAAAATTGACAAATGGGATATTTATCTTTCTCATTGTTTTCACTGAAGGCAGTGCTGATCACAGAGTCATTAGATGGCCCTAGATGACTGTTACAAATTTGGGTCTTAGATATTCTCTCAGTGGGTGTGAGGAGTATATCAATTATTGAGTCAGCCTAATGAATTGCTTATTGCCTTCAGTCTTTGAGGAAAGAACTTCAATAACTCATTGCATCTTAAGGTAAATCAGTGTCAGAGCAGTGGGAGGCATTCAAGGGGGAGATTCAAGGGGTTCAGAGTTAACATGCTCCCACAAAGAGAAAGGGTGGGACTGCCAAATGTAGACTTCCCTGGATGACAAGGAGCATACAGGGTAAGATAAGGCAAAAAAGGGAAGCTTATGTCAGACACCGAGAGCTTAATACTGCTGAAAGCCTAGAGGAGCATAGAAAGTGCAGGGGTGAAATTAAAAAGAAAATTAGGAAAGCAAAGACAGGGCATGAAAAAATACTGGCAAGTAAAATTAAGAAAAATCCAAAGATGTTTTATAAATACATAAAGTGCAAGAGGGTAACTAAGGAAAGAGTAGGGCCTATTAGAGACCAAAAAGGTAACCTATATGTGGAGGCGGAAGATGTGGGTATGGTTCTTAATGAATTCTTTGCATCTATCTTCACAAAAGAGGGGTTGATGCAGAGATTGTAGTTGAGGGGGAGTGTGAAATATTGGATAGGATAAACATAGTGAGAGAGGACGTATTAAGGGGATCAGCATCTTTGAAAATAGGTAAATCGCCAGGCCCCGATGAAATGTATCCCAGGCTGTTAAAAGAAGCAAGAGAGGAAATAGCGGAGGCTCTGACCATCATTATCCAATCCTCCCTGGATACAGGGGTGGTGCTGGAGGATTGGAGGACTGCTCACGTTATACCGTTGTTTACAAAGGGAGAAAGGGATAGACCGAGTAATTACAGGCCAGTCAGTCTAATCTCGGTGATGGGCAAATTATTGGAATCAATTCTGAGGGACAGCATAAATTATTATTTGGAAAGGCATGGGTTAATCAAGGACAGTCAGCATGGATTTGTTAAGGGAAGGTTGTGTCTGACTAACTTGATTGAATTTTTTGAGGAGGTATCGACGAGGGTAATGCGTTTGATGTAGTGAACATGGATTTTAGCAAGGCTTTTGAGAAGGTCCCACATGGCAGAGTGGTCAGAAAAGTAAAAGCCCATGGGATCCAAAGGAAAGTGGCTAGTTGGATCTAAAATTGGCTCAGTGGCAGGAAGCAAAGGGTAATTGTGACTAGAAAGCTGTATCCAGTGGGGTTCCACAAGGCTCAGTACTGGGTCCCTTGCTTTTTGTGGTATATATTAATGATCTGGACTTGAATGTGGGGAGCTTGATCAAGAAGTTTGCAGATGATACAAAAATTGGCCGTGTGGTTGATAGTGAGGAGGAAAGCTCACTGCAGGAAGATGTCAATGGACTGGTCAGGTGGGCAGAAAAGTGGCAAATGGAATTCAATCCAGAGAAGCGTGAGGTAATGCATTTGGGGAGGGCAAACAAGGCAAGGGAAAACACAATAAATGGGAGGATGCTGAGAGGTGTAGAGGAACAAACGGACCTTGGAGTGCATGTCCACAGATCCCTGAAGGTAGCAGGACAGGTAGATAAGGTGGATAAAAAGGCATATGGAATACTTTCCTTTATTAGCCGAGGCATAGAATATAAGAGCAGGGAGGTTATGCTGGAACTTTTTAAAACATTGTTCAGGCCACAGCTTGAGTACTGCATACAGTTCTGGTCACCACATTACACGAAAGATGTCATTGCACTAGAGAGGGTACAGAGGAGATTTATGAGGATGTTGCCAGGGCTGGAGAATTTTAGCTGTGAGAAAAGATTGGATAGGCTGGGGTTGGTTTTCTTTGGAACAAAGGAGGCTGAGGGGAGATTTCAATTGAGGTGTATAAAATTATCAAGGGACGAGATAGAGTGGATAGGGAGGACCTATTTCCCTTAGCAGAGGGGTCAGTGACCAGGGAGCATAGATTTAAAATAATTGGCAGAAGGATTAGAGGGGAGCTGAGGAGAATTTTTTTCTCCCAGAGGGTGGTGGGGGTCTGGAACTCACTGCCTGAAAGGGTGGTAGAGGCAGAAACCCTCAACTCATTTAAAAAGTACTTGAAGTGCCGTAACCTACAGGGCTACGGACCAAGTGCTGGAAAGTGGGATTAAGCTGAACAGCTCTTTTTCGGCCGGCATGGACACGATGGGCCGAATAGTCTCCTTCTGTGCCATAACTTTCTATGATTCTATGATAGTTCTTCCTATTTCAATATGTCATAGGTTTGATGTTGGGAACACAGTCAATGGTGCTGCATGTCTTGGAATGTCACCAGTTTGAAAAAACTATTGCTGTCTGTGCTGTTCATATTGCTGCTACTGGTGACTGCTGACCTGTATGGAGTTGGCTTTCCAGCAGTACCGGGCTTTTAGTTATCTCCTTCATGAAGCAGAACGTGGAAAAGTGGCTCACTCTTATGTTGTCCCTTGTAGATGCCTAGAAATTCCCTGTGGCACAAAAGTTGAGAGCAGTGGTGACCTTCACTGCCACTAATAATGGTTGATAGTCTCTGCCGGTCTCAGTCACAATCTCTTGCTGAACTTGAGCCTCCTTAGGTATTGCTCCTTTGCTATACCCAAGTAACTGACTCTGTTGCAGTTGACCTGCTATCTGGGGTAGCACTTGCTGCATGTTGTGAACCTTGCATGCCCCCTATGCTCCTGGGCCACCTGTACCATGCATGCCAACCTGGAAAACAGCAAAAGCTGACAAAGCCCCAAAAGGTTGACAACTCAAAAATAGCCTATGTTAACCTTCTGACATGTCATAATAAGTAATTACACTGAAAGTACAGTGGCACATGGGTTTATAACTTGTGCTGTAGGTATAATTAATATTCCTTCCATTTTATTGGAGGGGAAAATAACTAAGTTTATGAAAGTCTGAAGGTGTGGTGGTGTGGGGAACTGCTACCCTAGAAAATGTAGAATTTTGACATTAAAAGTGGCACATTCTGATTTATTTTCAATACTTTAAAAAATATATATTGCTCAATTGATAAATTTTGTAATCTTAAAACAGAGGGTAAAAAATGACACTTGGGTTTTCAACAGATCAACCAGAGTTAACTTTCCCAACAGCTACCTCAACTGCCCCCTTGAAATCCCCTGGTTCACTTTGGCACTCTGCCATCTCTGAATCCAGTTCACAGAGACACTTCTCTCCCTCCAATCTTCTCAGTTCACTCTGGCACTCTTTTCCTTCCTTCAACCTCCCCTTCCATCTGCACCCCACCCCCCAACTCAGTACAGAGTCGTGCAGCAGTTAGAACGCTAAGTTAAAAGAAATGATGGGAGTTGGTTTTAAAATGCCCTACGTACAGTATTCATCAAAGAAATGATACAAGATGACAGAAGGCATGGCAAAGATATCAATGGGCACCAAAACTGGATTGATTACACTCGTCATCATGCCACCAACTATACCTGCAGGCCCTGGCACATCTATGTGCCCGTGATCAAAGGGAAATATTACAGCTCCAGATGAGCATGGAGGTAAGAGCACAGCTATGCCATTTGCTGCAAGGAATTTCTAGCCAATTTGCATCAGTCTAGAGACTTGAGCACATAATCTAGGCTGACATTTTGGAGGTACCGTCTTTTGAATGAAACATTAAACTGAAATCCCATCTGTCCTCTCAGGTGGTTGTAAAGATCCCATAGCGCTATTCAAAGAAGAGCAGAGGAGTTCTCTCAGTGTCCTGGCCAATATCAACCATCACTGAAAAAAAATAACAGATCATCTGGTCATTTAACTCATTGCTACTTGTGGGACCTTGCCGCAAACAAATTCACTGCCATGTTTACTTACATTAGACAAGTGACTACACTTCAAAAATATTTAATTGGCTGTGAAGCATTTTAGGACATCAAGAGGTCACGAAAGGTGCTAAATAAATGTAAGTTCTTCCTTCTTTCTTTCTTTTCCTCTGCGTTTGTGTTACTTTATCTCCCCCTTCCCCTTGTTCTGTTCCTTTCTAAATGCTCTTCATCTGTACTGTTGAAACCGAGTTGATCGACTGTGACAGACTCAGCAATCAGTCAGGCAAGTCCGCAGATAACGATTTACCTGGCAGCTTAATTCATTGATGGGACATGGAGATGTCGACCTGTTATGAGACTCCAGATAACTGTACAATTCAATGCCCTGGGTTGGATGATCCTGAGTGGAGAAGCAATGGGAAGTTAATCGGTGTTCTGTGCTGGTAAGCTGTATGGCTTTAGTTGGCTAAACTCATGAAATCTTCGTAGTGTGATTTGAGACTCTTATACATGGTGATGGGAACTGCACCTGTCAGCTGACAACAACCAAAAAATCACCTGTAGCAAGGGTACCAAAGGAATTGTTGCATTTCTACCTTTGACACTTCTCTAAATTGAAAACAGAAATCAATCTGTGTGAAAGCAAGTTTGTATACAACAGACCAATTGATCAGCAGAATTTCTAGTTGCTACCTTCTCCCTCAACTTATCTGGTTCCCTCCCTTTCCACGCTGGTATAGGGATCAATGGCAGTAACAGCCAATGTGCTGCCCGTACATTTATCAAATAGGTGACTGATTCCTTGATCAGTATGGACAGCACTTTCATTTTCTTTACATTGAATGGCAACATCAACATGACACAGCTGCCCAATGTCATTGACCTGCTGCATTTTCCAAAGTTGAGCAGTCGTTGACGGCAGGCATGTAGCCATCTAGGAAACAGTTTACTCCTGCACCTCTACCAACACATGTTGTTCCACTTCATCTGAACTGTGAACTGTGAACTGACCTCACAGTGCTGCACTGTCAGAGGTGCCGTTTTTTCAGATGAGACGCTAAACCAAGGCTCTGACTGCTCTTTCAAGTGGACGTAAAATATCCCATGGCATGTTTCAAATAAAATCAGGGGAGTTCTCCCAATGTCCTGGCCAACATTTATCCCTTAATCAACATCACTAAAACAAATTGCCATTGGTCTCATTGCTGTTTATGGGACCTTGTTGTGTGCAAATTGGCTTCCGCATTTCCCTACATTACAACATTCAAGAAGTGTGTGCAGTTTTGGTCTTCTTATTTAAGAAAGGACATAATTGCTTTGGAGGCGATTCAGAAAAGGTTCACTCGACTGATTCCTGGGATGAGGGGGTTATCTTATGAGGAAAGGTTGGACAAGAGGTGATCTTACTGAAACATATAAAATCCTGAGGAGACTAGAAGGGGTAGAAGCTGAGGGGATGTTTCCCCTTGTGGGAGAGACTAGAACTAGGGGCCACAGTTTAAAAATAAGGGGTCTCCCATTTAAGACAGAGATGAGGAGAAATTTTTTCTCAGAGGGTCGTGAGTCAGTGGAACTCCCTTCCCCAGAGAATGGTGGAAACAGGGTCATTGAATATTTTTAAGGCTGAGTTAGATAGATTCCTGATTAACAAGGAAGTCAAAGGTTATAGTGGGTAGACGGGAAAGTAGGGTTGAGGTCACAATCAGATCAGTCATGATCTTATCAAATGGCAGAGCAGGCTCGAGGGGCCGAATGGCCTACTCCTGCTCTTAATTCATAAGCTCATATTTTCATAAGTGCTTCATTCACTGTAAAGCGCTTTGGGACATCCTGAGGTCTTGAAAGGCGCTATATAAATGCACGTTCTTTCTTTCTTAAAGTTTCTGTAATATATGCAAAGAAACTGATGCTTGTCATTATCTATGGTAGTGCCTGTTCTCATATAATTGTTAAGGTTAATGTTGACAGCTCTGGATAATGGAACGATTTCAGTGTTGGATCGAGACGTTGTGGATCATTGATAATTCAGCTCGAATTTCCAGTGAGTGGCTTTCACCATGCAGGTGACTTCTGTATTGTCCAGATGCATTAACCTCAAAACCTTCAGAGCTGATATCGCTGAATGTGGGTCAGCTTTTGTGTTTCCTATTCGATTCCATTAGGGATGAGGCTGAGAATACCAGCGCTCATTTCACCTGCACCTGAAGAGTAATTTCATTCAAAGAAGATACTCTGAATTGAAATAATGATATCCATCTGGGGAAATGCTAAACATGCATATACAATAGTAACAGAAGTAGAAAAAAATTCTGTCAGTATTTAAAATCGGATTTCATTCAGATTTTGAAAAGTTTAAACTGGATACGAAAAAATGTTCTGCAACTAGAAATTCTGCTGATCAATTGGTCTGCTGTACACAAGCTTGCTTTCACACAGATTGTTTTCTGTTTTCAATTTAGAGAAGTGTCAAAGGTAGAAATGCAACAATTCCTTTGGTAACCTTGCTACAGGTGATTTTGATGAGTGTATGACATGTGCAGTTCCCATCACCATGTATCAGACTCTCAAACCACACCACTGAGGAATTCATGAGTAGAATTTCTATTTGCTTAATAAGAATAAGAACATAAGAAATTGGAGCAAGAGTAGGCCTTATGGCCCCTCGAGCCTGCTCCGCCATTCAATAAGACCATTCAATAAGACTATCTTTCACCTCAGCTCCACTTCTCCGTCCAATCCCCCATCCCTTCATTCCCTTAGTGTCCAAAAATCTATTGATCTCAGTCTCGAATACACTTAATGGCTGAGCATCCGCAGCCCTCTGGGGCATAGAATTCCAGAGATTCACAACCCTCTGAGTGAAGAAATTTTTCCTCATCTCAATCCTAAATGGCCGACCCCTTATCTTGAGACTATGTTCCCCTAGTTCTAAACTCTCCAGCCAAGGGAAACAACCTCTCAGCATTTACCCTGTCAAGCCCTCTAAGAATCTTATATGTTTCAATGAAATCACCTCTCATTCTTCTACACTCCAGAGAATATAAGCACATTCTACTCAATCTCTCCTCATAGCACAACCCTCTTTTTTTTATTCGTTCATGGGATGTGGGCGTCGCTGGCGAGGCCAGCATTTATTGCCCATCCCTAATTGCCCTTGAGAAGGTGGTGGTGAGCCGCCTTCTTAAACCGCTGCAGTCCGTGTGGTGAAGGTTCTCCCACAGTGCTGTTAGGAAGGCAGTTCCAGGATTTTTACCCAGCGACGATGAAGGAACGGCGATATATTTCCAAGTCGGGATGGTGTGTGATTTGGAGGGGAACGTGCAGGTGGTGTTGTTCCCATGTGCCTGCTGCTCTTGTCCTTCTAGGTGGTAGAGGTTGCGGGTTTGGGAGGTGCTGTCGAAGAAGCCTTGGCGAGTTGCTGCAGTGCATCCTGTGGATGGTACACACTGCAGCCACAGTGCGCCGGTGGTGAAAGGAGTGAATGTTTAGGGTGGTGGATGGAGTGCCAATCAAGCGGGCTGCTTTGTCCTGGATGGTGTCGAGCTTCATGAGTGTTGTTGGAGCTGCACTCATCCAGGCAAGTGGAGAGTATTCCATCACACTCCTGACTTGTGCCTTGTAGATGGTGGGAAGGCTTTGGGGAGTCAGGAGGTGAGTCACTCGCCGCAGAATACCCAGCCTCTGACCTGCTCTTGTAGCCACAGTATTTATGTGGCTGGTCCAGTTAAGTTTCTGGTCAATGGTGACCCCTAGAATGTTGATGGTGGGGGATTCAGCGATGGTAATGCTGTTGAATGTCAAGGGGAGGTGGTTAGATTCTTTCTTGTTGGAGATAGTCATTGCCTGGCACTTGTCTGGCGCGAATGTTACTTGCCACTTATCAGCCCAAGCCTGGATGTTGTCCAGGTCTTGCTGCATGCGGGCTCGGACTGCTTCATTATCTGAGAGGTTGCGAATGGAACTGAACACTGTGCAATCATCAGCGAACATCTCCATTTCTGACCTTATGATGGAGGGAAGGTCATTGATGGAGCAGCTGAAGATGGTTGGGCCAAGGACACTGCCCTGAGGAACTCCTGCAGCAATGTCCTGGGGCTGAGATGATTGGCCTCCAAAAACCACTACCATCTTCATTTGTGCTAGGTATGACTCCTGCCACTGGAGAGTTTTCCCCCTGATTCCCATTGACTTCAATTTTACTAGGGCTCCTTGGTGCCACACTCGGTCAAATGCTGCCTTGATGTCAAGGGCAGTCACTCTCACCTCACTTCTGGAATTCAGCTCTTCCCAGGGATCAATCTGGTGAACCTTCGTTGCACCCCCTCTAAGGCAAGTACATCCTTCTTTAGGGAAGGAGAGAAAAACTGTACACAATACTCCAGGTGTGGCTCATCAGAGCCCTTTATAATTGCAGCAAGACCTCCTTTCTCCTATACTCCAACTCTCTTGCAATAAAGGTTAACATACCATTTGCCTTCCTAATTGCTTGCTGTATCTGCATGTTAACTTTTTTTTCTTAGTCTCCCACCTTTTAAAAATATTCTGCTTTTCTATTCTTCCGACCAAAGTGGATAATTTCACATTTCCCTACATTATACTCCATCTGCCACCTTCTCGCCCACTCACTTAACTTTTTTTTTATTCGTTCACGGGATGTGGGCGTCGCTGGCAAGGCCGGCATTTATTGCCCATCCCTAATTGCCCTCGAGAAGGTGGTGGTGAGCCGCCTTCTTGAACCGCTGCAGTCCGTGTGGTGACTGTTCTCCCACAATGCTGTTAGGAAGGGAGTTCCAGGATTTTGACCCAGCGACAATGAAGGAACGGCGATATATTTCCAAGTCGGGATGGTGTGTGACTTGGAGGGGAACGTGCAGGTGGTGTTGTTCCCATGCGCCTGCTGCCCTTATCCTTCTAGGTGGTAGAGGTCGCGGGTTTGGGAGGTGCTGTCGAAGAAGCCTTGGCGAGTTGCTGCAGTGCATCCTGTGGATGGTGCACACTGCAGCCACAGTGCGCCGGTGGTGAAGGGAGTGAATGTTTAGGGTGGTGGATGGGGTGCCAATCAAGCGGGCTGCTTTATCTTGGATGGTGTCGAGCTTCTTGAGTGTTGTTGGAGCTGCACTCATCCAGGCAAGTGGAGAGTATTCCATCACACTCCTGACTTGTGCCTTGTAGATGATGGAAAGGCTTTGTGGAGTCAGGAGGTGAGTCACTCGCCGCAGAATACCCAGCCTCTGACCTGCTCTCGTAGCCACGGTATTTATATGGCTGGTCCAGTTAAGTTTCTGGTCAATGGTGAACCCCAGGATGTTGATGGTGGGGGATTCGGCGATGGTAATGCCGTTGAATGTCAAGGGGAGGTGGTTAGACTTTCTCTTGTTGGAGATGGTCATTGCCTGGCACTTATCTGGCGCGAATGTTACTTGCCACTTATGAGCCCAAGCCTGGATGTTGTCCAGGTCTTGCTGCATGCAGGCTCGGACTGCTTCATTATCTGAGGGGTTGCGAATGGAACTGAACACTGTGCAGTCATCAGCGAACATCCCCATTTCTGACCTTATGATGGAGGGAAGGTCATTGATGAAGCAGCTGAAGATGGTTGGGCCAAGGACACTGCCCTGAGGAACTCCTGCAGCAATGCCCTGGGGCTGAGATGACTGGCCTCCAACAACCACTACCATCTTCCTTTGTGCCAGGTATGACTCCAGCCACTGGAGAGTTTTCCCCCTGATTCCCATTGACTTCAATTTTACTAGGGCTCCTTGGTGCCACACTCGGTCAAATGCTGCCTTGATGTCAAGGGCAGTCACTCTCACCTCACCTCTGGAATTCAGCTCTTTTGTCCATGTTTGGACCAAGGCTGTAATGAGGTCTGGAGCCGAGTGGTCCTGGCGGAACCCAAACTGAGTATCAGTGAGCAGGTTATTGGTGAGTAAGTGCCGCTTGATAGCACTGTCGACGACACCTTCCATCACTTTGCTGATGATTGAGAGTAGACTGATGGGGCGGTAATTGGCCGGATTGGATTTGTCCTGCTTTTTGTGGACAGGACATACCTGGGCAATTTTCCACATTGTCAGGTGGATGCCAGTGTTGTAGCTGTACTGGAACAGCTTGGCTAGAGGCGCAGCTAGTTCTGGAGCACAAGTCTTCAGCACTACAGCTGGGATGTTGTCGGGGCCCATAGCCTTTGCTGTATCCAGTGCACTCAGCCGTTTCTTGATATCACGTGGAGTGAATCGAATTGGCCGAAGACTGGCTTCCGTGATGGTGGGGATATCGGGAGGAGGCTGAGATGGATTATCCACTCGGCACTTCTGGCTGAAGATGGTTGCAAACGCTTCAGCCTTGTCTTTTGCACTCACGTGCTGGACTCCGCCATCATTGAGAATGGGGATGTTTGCAGAGCCTCCTCCTCCCGTTAGTTGTTTAATTGTCCACCACCATTCACGACTGGATGTGGCAGGACTGCAGAGCTTTGATCTGATCCGTTGGTTGTGGAATCGCTTAGCTCTGCCTATAGCATGTTGCTTCCACTGTTTAGCATGCATGTAGTCCTGAGTTGTAGCTTCACCAGGTTGGCACCTCATTTTTAGGTACGCCTGGTGCTGCTCCTGGCATGCTCTTCTACACTCCTCATTGAACCAGGGTTGATCCCCTGGCTTGTTGGTAATGGTAGAGTGAGGAGTATGCCGGGCCATGAGGTTACAGATTGTGCTGGAATACAATTCTGCTGCTGCTGATGGCCCACAGCGCCTCATGGATGCCCAGTTTTGAGCTGCTAGATCTGTTCTGAATCTATCCCATTTAGCACGGTGGTAGTGCCACACAACACGTTGGATGGTGTCCTCAGTGCGAAGACGGGATTTCATCTCCACGAGGACTGTGCGGTGGTCACTCCTACCAATACTGTCATGAACAGATGCATTTGCGACAGGTAGATTGGTGAGGACGAGGTCAAGTAAGTTTTTCCCTCTTGTTGGTTCGCTCACCACCTGCCGCAGGCCCAGTCTGGCAGCTATGTCCTTCAGGACTCGGCCAGCTCGGTCAGTAGTGGTGCTACCGAGCCACTCTTGGTGATGGACATTGAAGTCCCCCACCCAGAGAACATTTTGTGCCCTTGCTACCCTCAGTGCTTCCTCCAAGTGGTGTTCAACATGGAGGAGGACTGATTCATCAGCTGAGGGAGGACGGTAGGTGGTAATCAGCAGGAGGTTTCCTTGCCCATGTTTGACCTGATGCCATGAGATTTCATGGGGTCCAGAGTCAATGTTGAGGACTCCCAGGGCCACTCCCTCCTGACTGTATATCACTGTACCGCCACCTCTGGTGGGTCTGTCCTGCCGGTGGGACAGGACATACCCAGGGATGGTGATGGAAGAGTCTGGGACGTTGGCTGAAAGATATGATTCTGTGAGTATGGCTATGTCAGGCTGTTGCTTGACTAGTCTGTGGGACAGCTCTCCCAATTTTGGCACAAGTCCCCAAATGTTAGTAAGGAGGACCTTGCAGGGTCGACTGGGCTTGGTGTTTTGCCGTTGTCGTGTCCGGTGCCTAGTGGTCCGTCCGGTTTTATTCTTATTATGACTTTTCGTAGCGAGATTTTACAACTTTTTTTTTGTTCGTTCATGGGATGTGGGCGTCGCTGACGAGGCCAGCATTTATTGCCCATCCCGAATTGCCCTCGAGAAGGTGGTGGTGAGCCGCCTTCTTAAACCGCTGCAGTCCGTGTGGTGACGGTTCTCCCACAGTGCTGTTAGGAAGGGAGTTCCAGGATTTTGACCCAGCGACGATGAAGAAACGGCGATATATTTCCAAGTCGGGATGGTGTGTGACTTGGAGTGGCTTGCTAGGCCATTTCAGAGGGCAATTCAGAATCAACCTCTTTGCTGTGGGTCTGGAGTCACATATCGTCCAGACCGGGTAAGGGCGGCAGGCTTCCTTCCCTAAAGGATATTAGTGAACCAGATGGGTTTTTTACGACAATCCGGTAGTTTCATGGCCATCATTACTGATACTAGTATTTTAATTCCACATTTTTATTTAATTAATTGAATTTAATTAATTGAATTTAAATTCGCCAGCTGCCGTGGCGGGATTTGAACTCATTGACTCTGGATTTTAGTCCAGGCCTCTGGATTACTAGCCCAGTAACATAACCACTATGCTACCGTACCCTTTGTCGCCTCTTTGCGTCCTCCTCACAGCTTACTTTCCCACCCAGCTTTGTATCAACAAACATGGATATGTTGCACTCGGTCCCCTCATCTAAGTCATTGATATGTATTGTAAACAGCTGAGGCCCAAGCACTGATCCTTGTGGCACCCCACTGGTTACAACCTGCCAACCTGAAAATGACCCATTTATTCCTCCTCTCTGTTTTCTGTCTGTTAACCAATCCTCAATCCATGCTAATACATTACCCCCAATCCCATGAGCCCTAATCTTGTGCAACAACCTTTTATGTGGCACCTTATCAAATGCCTTTTGAAAATCCAAATATACTACATCCACTAGTTCCCTCTTATCTACTGTGCTTGTTACACCCTCAAAAAACTCTAATAGATTTGTCAAACACGATTTCCCTTTCATTAAACCGTGTTGACTCTGCCTAATCATATTATAATTTTTAAGTGTCCTGTTGCTACGTCCTTAATAATAGATTTTAGCATTTTCCCTACTACTGATGTCAAGCTAACTGGCCCATAGTTCCCTGTTTTCTCTCTCCCTCCTTTCTTGAATAGCGGGGTTACATTTGCAACCTTCCAATCCACGGGGACCGTTCTAGAATCGAGGGAATTCTGGAAGATCGAAACCAATGCATCCGCTATCTCTGCAGCCACCTCTTTTAAAAGCCTAGGAAGGAGGCCATCAGGTCCAAGGGGTTTGTCGGCTTTTAGTCCCATTAATTTCTCCAGTACTTTTTCTTTACTAATATTAATAACTTTAAGTACCTCACTCTCATTAGACCCTTGGTTCTCCACTATTTATGGTATGTTTTTTGTGTCTTCTACTGTGAAGACAGATACAAAGGGGCCGATTTTAGCACCCGCTCTCGGGTGCGTTCTCGGCGGGGGGGCCTCGAAAATCCCAAAATGGAGGAGCGGGACCGGATCGCGCCTCGATCCCGCCCACTTCCGGGTTCCGCGCTGACGTGCAGGGGTGCGTGCGCAGCCCCCGCTGGTGGGAATCCCGCAGGCAATTAAAGCCAGCGGGATGCCACTTGAGTGTATTTAATTTGGTTGATCAGGTCATTAACTGACCTGATTAAGGGACTGTGTGTGATTTTGGATAAACATGGGACTGTTTCACAGTTGAAATTGACGTGTTGCAGCCGTCGGCCTGTGGCAGCTGCAAAGGTCCATTTGACAGGTGGGCGGGGGGGGGGGGGGCGGGGAAAGACCCTCAGCCATTGCAGGAGGCCACTCTGTCACCTGGGACAAAGTTTGGCCTCCACCACCCTCCTCCTGATGGTCGAAGTCACCAACCTGCACACTTACCCCGGGGTCCGGAGACATGTACCTACCTTGCGGACCCCCTCAGATGTACATCTTGCGGATGGGTGCCGCCGTAGCTGCAGTCATGACCTCCTCGGAGGACGAACAGCATCACCAGCCTCGCCATCCACGCCGTCCACCTCTGACACGTGGAGCTCCACAACAGAGTGCTGTGACACATCCACCTGTACAGCAGGAGGGAGGGCTACCGCAGAGAGAGATGCGTCGCAGAGGGCACTACCCTCGCCACAGGTTCCACAGACCGAGGCTCAGCTTCCTGGACCTCTCTGAGCAGCAGTGCACACGGAGGCTCAGAGTCAGTCGACATGTAGCCGTGGACATCTGCAGCCTCTTTCATGCCGAGCTGCTCCTGGCTGGCCCATGCACCATCTTCCTACCTGTTGCTGTCAAAGTCACCACTGCCCTCCCGAACTTCTGCTCCACAGCCTTCCAGGCTGCAGCCGGGGACATCCCCGATGTCTCTCAGTCGTCTGCGCAGAAGAGCCCTGCAAATACACCTACACCCACTCTGCAGTGACACACTGGGTGGCATCAGTGGTGGGTCCTCATAGGGATACCCAGGAGCGGGCATTATTCCACAAACCGGTCAGGATTCGCGAAGACATGGCAGTATTGTTGCCAATATAATGTGTGATGTGAGTTGTTCTTTAAGTCAATAGATGTAAGAACCATGACAAACCCTCAAACACCCTTGTGCATCCCCTTCATGCTCACGACACGTTTGCCTTACGCTGCCTACTGCACATATGTGATGCATGCCCTGTGGCTGCAGCACAGGTGGTGGCAGGTTGAGTGAGGCTGGCCGTGAGAGAGATGCACGAGAGGGTGAGTCTGGGATGGAGCCATGAGATTGTATGAGGATTGGGTTGCATGGTAGTGGCGGGGTGAGTACTCGCGAGGTGAGTAGGTGCAGGTAAGATGAGGATGAGGTTTGAGTGGGTATGAGGGGTGATGTGACAGAGTAGTGTTGGCAGTGCTGAAGGAGATGTGGGGTGGGGGCAGTGTTGTGGCAGACGGAGTGTAGGGGAAAGACTACGTGTTCTCACTGTGGCTGACCTACTGAGGTCATTGGAGCGCCTCCTGCACTGTATGCAGGTGGGCGATATGTTGGTGGCGCAGGTGACCTCCTCTGCCACCTCGAGCCAGGCCTTCTTGGTGGCAGAGGCAGGCCGCTTCCTCCCACCCGCCGGGTGGAAGATCTCTGTCCTCCCCCTCCTCCTCACCCCATCTAATGATACCTGGGGTGAGGCATCATTAAACTGGGAGCAGCCTTCCCCCTGGGCTGCTCCATGCTGTAATTTTTGCTGTTTGTGGCAGCACCTGTCAGTGGAGGACTGCCCCTTTAAATAGAGCGCCTCCAGCTGACAGATCTTACTGCGCATGCGCAGCCCGCCCGACGCGCAGATCAGCATCGGGGAACCCGGAGGAGCAGGTAAGTGGTTCCAATTAGTGCATTGCCTGCTACGATCGCGCGGGAAACCCACTAATTTCACCGGGCGCGTTTTCAACGCGCCAGCTGGCCCACCCGCCCAGAACCCGCACCCCTGGTAAAATCGGGCCCAAAATATTTGTTTAACTTCTCTCCCATTTTGTATTCCCTATTATAATTTCTCCTGTCTCAGCCTCTAAGGGACCACGTTTACTTTTGCTAATCTTTTCCTTTCTTCATACTTTAGAAACTCTTACAATCTGTTTTTATATTTCGTGCTAGTTTACTCTCATTCAATTTTCTCCTTCTTGATCAATTTCTTGGTCATCCTTTGCTGATTTCTAAAACCCTCTCAATCCTTAGGCTTACTACTCTTTTTGGCAACATTGTTTTAATCTCACTATCCTTAACCTCTCTAGTTAGCCACGTTTGGATCACTTTTCCTGTGGAGTTATTATTTCTCAAGGAAATGTATGTTCATTGAGAATTATGTATTAGTTCTTTAAATGTTCGCCATTGCTTATGTACCATCATATCTTTTAATCTAATTTCCCAATCTACTTCAGCCAACTCGCCCTTCGTACCTACATAATTGACTTTGTTTAAATTTAAGACCCTAGTTTCAGACTTAACTGCATCACTCTCAAACTTAATATGAAATTCTATTATATTATGATCACTCGACCCCAGAGGATCCTTAACTATAAGATTCCTAATTAACTCTGAATCATTACATAATACTGGATCTAAAATAGACTAGTTGGTTCCTCAACATATTGATCTAGAAAACTGTCTCGGATGCATTCCATGAACTCGTCCTCCAAACTACTTTTGCTAATTTGGATTGTCCAGGCTATACAGGATATAGCTCACTTGCCTAAACTGGAGGATGTCGGAACATTTTGGTAAGTGCAAAGGTATAGGA
Source organism: Heptranchias perlo (assembly GCF_035084215.1). Taxonomy (NCBI): domain Eukaryota; kingdom Metazoa; phylum Chordata; class Chondrichthyes; order Hexanchiformes; family Hexanchidae; genus Heptranchias; species Heptranchias perlo. The sequence continues at coordinate 29,955,322 of NC_090334.1, read as the reverse complement.
TCCCCCCCAGTTGTGTCTAGAAGTGCTGCTGGAGTTCAGCCAACTAAAGTTATACAGCTTACCAGCATAGAACACTGTTGAACTTCCCATTGCTTGTCCACTCAGGATCACCCAACCCAGGACATTGAATTGGACAGTTATCTGGAGCCTCATAACAGGTCTACATCTCCATGTCGATGAGATAAGCTGGCAGGTCAATTGTCAACTATGGATTTGCCTGACTGATTGCCGAGTCTGCCACTGTTGATGAACTCGGTTCCAATTTCCCATAGTCAGGCATGTCATTTTGGGGCCAATTGAACCCAAAAGAGACCTTGGTCCTTTCCCCCTTCTATCCTCCCCCATTCAGAGGGTGACCTCGAAGCTACAATACATAAGTGAGCAAAATTGCTTCTGTGAATGTACGCAATGGATTGTAATGTTTTTAATGTCAACTAGAAAATAACAATTGATGTCAGTTTAAATACAGAATTCATAATGAAACATCCTATAAGTTCAAAATTCCTTTACAAACAAGTAATTATTTACTTCCTTTTGGAACACAGCAAATTATTGGAAGGCAAATAGAGAGCGAAGTTTCAACTTCATAATGCTGCTCCTAATTAGTAACAATTGTGGTACAGATGTTAAATTAGAACTTCTTCTAAATGCTTGATTATCTGATGCACAGGATTTCTATGAAATGCTGCTGTGGAGGGGATGGGAAGTGGACATTAAGGGAGGATCGACCTTGAACCAGCAATGCCTACAGTGCCCCATTGCTTTTGCCTTCTTTTCTGCAATACTTTTCTTCTCCTTACTTTCCTGAAGACATTGATGACTTGTTGGGATATAGTTCCATGAGTCTTTACAACTGTGGCCAATGCTGTTATCTTCTGACATCCACACATGCATATTTCCAATACAGGTCACTGGATAGCGATCAGCAACCACCCCCCACCCCCAACCCCTCCCCTAACCAGGAGCTACTGAGGTCAAAGTAGTGCCCATTTTACCACCCTGGCTGAGACCAGCTAACTCATCACAGACCTGAGATCAAAAAGCAAAATACTGCAGATGCTGGAAATCTGAAATAAAAACACTTAGCAGGTCAGGCAGTATCTGTGGAAGGAGCAGACAAGTTAACTTTTCAGGTATGGACCCCTCATCAGAACTAGAAGACATTACAGATGAACAGCATTTTGAAACAAACAGAACAAGGGGAAGGGAGGGGGGAATAGCACAAACACATAGAGGAAAAGGAAAAAAAGGAAGAACTTACATTTATATAGCACCTTTCATGACCTCCGTTAGACTATGCAGGTGTATACTAAATGTGTAACAAATATCAAAGAGTTGTTTTTACACATTGTATGTATCATGAAATACATTTAGTATGTAACCACACATATTGTACAAATTAAAAGTCTGTATCAGGGACTTTTATTGGGGAACACCACAGACACTCAGTATATTAAGGTATATTATTCACATCGTTCACCTGACGAAGGAGGAAGCCTCCGAAAGCTTGTGAATTTAAAATAAAATTGCTGGACTATAACTTGGTGTTGTAAAATTGTTTACAATATATTAAGGTGGTCATCAGGGGAGATGTGCATTCTAAACCCACAGCTCACTCTTTGCTTGAGACGTGATGTGGAGATGCCGGTGATGGACTGGGGTTGACAATTGTAAACAATTTTACAACACCAAGTTGTAGTCCAGCAATTTTATTTTCAATTCACAAGCTTTCGGAGGCTTCCTCCTTCGTCAGGTGAACGATGTGAAAATGAAATCCTCGAAATGAAATCGCATTTATAATTCACAGAACAATGCTTGTTGATAACAGACAGTTTTTTCAACTGCCCGTTGCCAAGGCAATCAGTGTGTAGACAGACAGGTGTTACCTGCCAGGTCTCAGAATATACAAATCACCAAAAAAAACAACAAACAAAAAAAAAACAGAGATAGAGAGGTAGAAACATAGAAAAGACAGCAAATGACCCGTTATATTAAAAACAGATAACATTTGTTCGCTGGTGGGGTAACGTGTAGCGTGACATGAACCCAAGATCCCGGTTGAGGCCGTCCTCATGGGTGCGGAACTCGGCTATCAATTTCTGCTCTACGATTTTGCGTTGTCATGTGTCTCGAAGGCCGCCTTGGAGTACGCTTACCCGAAGGTCGGTGGATGAATGTCCATGACTGCTGAAGTGTTCCCCGACTGGGAGGGAACCCTCCTGTTTGGCGATTGTTGCGCGGTGTCCGTTCATCCGTTGTCGCAGCGTCTGCATGGTCTCGCCAATGTACCATGCTCTGGGGCATCCTTTCCTGCAACGTATGATCGTCGAGCAGAAATTGATAGCCAAGTTCCGCACCCATGAGGACGGCCTCAACCGGGATCTTGGGTTCATGTCACGCTACACGTTACCCCACCAGCGAACAAATGTTATCTGTTTTTAATATAACGGGTCAGTTGCTGTCTTTTCTATGTTTCTACCTCTCTATCTCTGTTTTTTTTTTGTTTGTTGTTTTTTTTGGTGATTTGTATATTCTGAGACCTGGCAGGTAACACCTGTCTGTCTACACACTGATTGCCTTGGCAACGGGCAGTTGAAAAAACTGTCTGTAATCAACAAGCATTGTTCTGTGAATTATAAATGCGACTTCATTTCGAGGATTTCATTTTCACACCGTTCACCTGACGAAGGAGGAAGCCTCCGAAAGCTTGTGAATTTAAAATAGAATTGCTGGACTATAACTTGGTGTTGTAAAATTGTTTACAATTTGCTTGAGACAACTGAGAACAGGTGAGCCACCTTCTCCCACAGAGATAAGAGGTCATCCATATTGATAAGGTTAAGTGCCTTGCCATTGTCCTGAGCAAGATAGCATCACTAGCCCATCTCCCTTTGATGAGGTTAAGTGTCTTGCCATTGTCTCAGCAAGTTGATGATGTCAGATCAGGTGCCACTCAGTCGGGATCCTTTTTGTCAAGCTGATGGGCTATGTCTGGCCTCGCTATCTGTGCTGAGGATGTTTAGTCAGCTCACCACAGGACTTCCTGCTAAACAGTGAATAAAAACACAACTCAAACAAAAGTTCAGCGTAGAGGATCCCACACAGACAGCAGACTAAAGTTGTTAAGGCGGACGTGCTGGCAGGAGCCCAACATCCGCATCAGAAGAAGGAAAGAAGTCTGCAGAAGGCAGGATCTGCGGGATTCAAGAGGGTGGGGGCCGTGAGGACCGCGAGAGGCCAAGGCACGAGCTCTTCACAGAGCGGAAGCGGGTAATATACCTCCAGTTTCCATTCTGTAAACTGCTGTTTAAATACTGAGTATATTAAACTGTTCTTCGTAATAAAGTATGTGCCACCGTAACCAATTGGGGTCGACTCGAATCTTTCGGAACTGGGAAGTGAGTCACGGAGCAGGGGCTCCCTAAGTGGTCACGTAGACCGTATATATTCCCAATACCTCAGGATGTCCCAAAATGCTTCACAGCTAAAGAAGTATTTTTGAATTGTTGCCACTGTTGTAATGTAGGAAATGCGGCAGCCAATTTGCACACAGCAAAGATAAATGACGAGATAATCTGGGGTTTTTTTCAGTGATGGTTGAGGGATAAATATTGGCCAGGACACATATGAGGAGAGGTTGAGTAGATTGGGACTCTACTCATTGGAGTTCAGAAGAATGAGAGGCGATCTTATTGAAACATATAAGATTGTGAGGGGTCTTGATCGGGTGGATGCAGTAAGGATGTTCCCAAAGATGGGTGAAACTAGAACTAGGGGGCATAATCTTAGAATAAGGGGCTGCTCTTTCAAAACTGAGATGAGGAGAAACTTCTTCACTCAGAGGGTGGTAGGTCTGTGGAATATGCTGCCCCAGGAAGCTGTGGAAGCTACATCATTAGATAAATTTAAAACAGAAATAGACAGTTTCCTCGAAGTAAAGGGAATTAGGGGTTATGGGGAGCGGGCAGGAAATTGGACATGAAGCTGAGTTCGGATCGGTCAATGCCCTGTGGGTGGCGGAGAGGGCCCAGGGGCTATGTGGCCGGGTCCTGCTCCGACTTCTTGTGTTCTTTAGATTTGTGGTTGGGATCAGATCAGCCATGATCTTATTAAATGGCGGAGCAGGCTCGAGGGGCCGATTGGCCTACTCCTGCTCCAATTTCTTATGTTCTTATGACACTGAGAGTATTCTCCTGCTCTCCTTCGAATGGGATCTTTTACATCTACCCAAGAGGACGGATGAGATTTGAGCTTAATGTCTCATCCAAAAGATGGTATCTCCGAAATGTCAGTCTATATTATGTGCTCAAGTCTCTAGAGTAGAGCTTGAAGCCACAAACTTTTGACTCAGAGGTAAGAGTGCTCCCATTGAACCAAGGCTGACACCGAAATCAAATAGAATGACCTGTAAAATCCTTAAGTGAAAAACAGGAGACGTTTAACTGGCAGAAGTGATATAAGCATGAGACAATAGAAGGCATGAGAGAAAGCAAAGAAATAAAAGATATATAGAAGGCACAGAGTGTGTGAATAGCTAAAGGGATGGGGGATAGGCTGGAGAAAAGGGAAGCATGAAAAACCATCAGAACAGAGCAGGTTCCAATGGCCCAGAAAAAGCAGGTCGATACCATGGGTGCAGACCACCTCACCAGCACGGAGTTCCAATTTGGGGGGGGTCCCAACCTAAGCACTAACCACATGCCTGGGATTGAATCTGGCCCTTTTGCTGCTCTTTGTGGCTCAGCACAATGGATGAAATGGATGAGCCATAACTTTGAGGGGGTGTGATGGTGCTATTACCAATCTTACTGCAAGCGTGAGGAAAATAAAATACAAATAATTTAGTAACCCTATAATCCTAATGGGGAAATTATTCCAAATTAGCTGTGCAATTTTGATTGTTTATTTAATTAAGCTCCAGAAACAAAAGGGAAAGGGGGAGGAGAAGAATAGGATTTTAAGCTTGCTTCACTTTGAAAGATCATCTGTCCCAGGGATCTGGAGTAATTGCAGTGTTGTTAGCACAGAAGCACAGTGAAAAATAGTTTTAAATAAGAGTATTAATATTCATTTGCAAACATTATCCTCAACTTGGATGCACCAAATACACTTATTATTTATTGCTGAGGCACCATAAATTATTCTGTGTGTCACTGTTAGCAACATCAACAGGACTAGATTTGATTTATTCCACGTGTTTCAGCGCAAATGGTGATAATGGAATACATTTAGAAATGCTACTGTATAGGTGAGCCCTGCCAAATAAATAGTCAAAATATGCAGCATATATACTTACATATGTTACACTTTCACACTGGTTTTCACGCCGCTTAAAAGTATTAATGTTGGGCCGGAATTTGCTGGAGTGGGGAATCTCACGGCGTACGCTGTTAGTTAGACTTTTTCCTGCACCCTTCAGCTCAAAAATCTTTTGCCCTGTAACTTGCTGGAAGTGCGAGCTGATAAAGGGACAACGGGGCATCTGGGGCCTCAGTGAACGGTGGGACCAACAGGGTATGTCCTTAACTGATGAGACTTAAGGATTGAGAATTAAACAGAGGAAGGACTGAGAAGGAGGGTGAATTAGAAATCAATTTTCAAGTCAGGTACAGAAAGAAAGGGAAAGAAAGATTGGATTAAAAGAGAGAGAAAAAAGAGACAGAAAGGAAAAGTAAAAAAAAAATTAAAATTTAAAAAATCTCTAACAACAATTTACCACCTGAAGGAATGAGACTCCACAGTTTAAATTGTTCAATTTCTAGGCCAGACAGTCATTAGCAATTATCACGCCATTAAAAGGGTACTTACTCTGTTAATTACCAGACTTCACTTTCTGTGACGAGTTTAATGGGCAATTAAAGTGTAAATCTAGCAAGTTCTTAAAATTAACGGGGCAGCTCATGGCGAGATGCTGCTTGTGCGATGCAGACAATGGAGCGGCATAAATCGACCAGCAAATTTTGGAGATTCGCAACTCACAACGAATTTGCACGCTGTTATTTTTTCAGCAAGTTCTAGCCCATTGTTTAGAAGCAATAAAATTACTATGACAGACTTTAGTACATTCACTTTAAAAGTAGACGTTGTAGAAATCAATTTTTAAATGCAATTTGAAGCTGATTTAAGATACATTTATAGCAAAAATCCCAACCCCCCCCCCCCCCACCCCCGTTATAACATTGGAATTGTAAGATCATGGTTCCTAATTCTAATTTTCATATTACATTTTCTGTTATGATGGTGACTTTGATATAAAGTACAAAATGTTTAGCCTCCAAGTAGTACATTGGAGCTGGGCAGCATAATAATACTTGACATATCTCGTTTTCATCAAGCTGCAGCTTTGCAAAATTTCTTCACATTTACAGAGAAACTTTTAACCATTGATGCTTTGCAATTTTGGAGATATTAACATGTTTATAATGAGAAATGCAAAGTAAAGAAAAACTGTGAAATATCAGTAGCATCAGTTACACTATGAGGCTGAAGCTTTGTCTTCAGATCATGCATCTCATTTTACGCCTGTGATTAGTTGGTTACTATTCGAATCTGTCATAATAGTAATGCAGCTGAGCTATTCTATTCTCCAAACATGTCAAATCACAACCAAGAACTAGTGAGGTAGGAACATAGGAATTGCTAGACATAAAAAGACCAAGGTCCATCTAGTTCGCCTTCTACCCCCCCCTGGTAGTCGCATGATACAACGATAATGGAGTTGTTGAGGTAGAGGTATATTCTCAACCAAACCTATTTGGTTTATTTTCTGTGAACATAATGAGCATAACTTTCAACTTTGGGAGCAGAAAACTGACTTTAATGGAAAGGAAAATCAGGCAGGATGTATAACATGTGGTCGATCTGATGCAGCCAGTTTCCCCCTCCCACCAAAATTGAAAGCTATCCCCAATGTGTTAACAAGAATCTGCAGACCACCCCATTTATTTCTTTAAGTAGACATGCACACCGTGCCAATTAGGCCTGACCTGCAGCACATGTTATTTGGTAGGCTGAAAATACTTGATGCAATAAAATAAGCAACTATTGTCATATCAGAGTACATAATTCATGTCTTCTGTCTACCTACAAGTGAACAACAGCCTGACAGATGTTTACTTTTCATATTTAACTCCGTTAGAACCATTTTGAATTTGGTAACTGCTCAGAAGCAGATAAATGAGATTCTTGCAGCAAATCATAATGCGTACGTACAGTTTATAATACACTTCTGCATGCAGCCCTAGAAAGGGTGAGGTGGGGAGAGTGGGATGCCAGGCAGGTACAGAAAAAATGTCACAAAGAACTGGCAGCGGTAAATGATAATATGTTTGTTCCTGAGCATTAGGGGATCTACATTTTGTGTATTTGTCCTGGGCCCCAAATAAGTTCTGTAGAGCCCCAGTCGCAACTACCCCTTGAAACCACCATGGGAACGGAATTAACAGACCATTCGATTGTTGATTCAACAACAACTTACATTTATAGAGCACCTTTAATGTAGATAAATGTCCCAAGGTGCTTCACAGACATAATTCAAAAATTGGATGCTGAGCGAAAAAAGGAATATTGGGAAAGAATAGGAGAGGGAGGGGTATACCTATACTAAACTTGTTACGGGATTTGTAACTAGTAAAAGCATGAAAACTGAGCAAATATGATAAAGGAAAAATATCTAATGATTTTTAAAAGTTGCTTTTACAGCAGCAAAATAAATTCTTTTGACTCTTGATTTGCTTCTTGACTACCATATAGACAGTAGTCACTATATTTGCTCTGCTGTTGATCTCCAGAGGATCTTTTAGGGGGTGAATTTCCTCAGGGCTTCTCCCGCTCCACCACCGTAACTTGTTACCATTTCCACGCCAAGGTTACAACGTCGGAGTGTGAGAAGCCCCAAGGAAAATTCCCAGTAAGTGTGGTGTCTTGCTAAGATGTACAGCTCTTCCACCAGTTCCATTGGATTAGGACCAAGAATCTGTAGTTCTAATATCCTGTAATGCAGATTTAGACTTTAATTTAAAAAAATTATGAACCATAGAAGTATACAGGCGCAGAAGGAAGCTATTCAGCCTATTGTGTCTGTGCCAGCTTTTTGGTTATGATAGGGTACATAATAGTTTTTTTTCCCACTGGTACTCACTCATTGAAACACCTCTGCTTTCTTTAAATAGGCAGACCTCAAAGTCTGGGCCTTTAATTACCATTAGTCAGGATACAATAGTAATACCCTATATGGTAAAGTATGAGACTCATGGACATGATGAAACCATGGGTAAAATATTTTGAATATGTTTAAATGCTACCACATTGAAGTGTAAGTTATTTAGATCTTTTGTAGGTGAAAATATTCCTGCATTTGTTGAGAGTTGTGAAGATTACATGACTGTAAGTTATTTTTCCATTATCCTAACTAGATTACGAGAAAGTAATTGGCTTTCCACTATTTACTACCCAGTAGACTGAGAGAATAGAGCAATGACCTTAACTGGAAGAGTGTTTCAGATCAGCAGTGATAAATGAACCTGGCAGATGAAAGTGTCTCTTATCTAAGACTAAAGTAAATAAAAGAAAGGGAAAATCGTTTAGAGGAATGGAAGAAAACTGCACTGCAGTATTTCTTCAGAATCGAATCAGTAAATCTTTCATTGGATTGCTGGCCTATACACAAAGAAAATTGAGAAAATGTTCTTTGCTAGAAATGTGTGTAACAGTGCTAGAAATCTCTTCTACATAATACAAAGGCCGTTTGATATGAAGAGAACAAATTCAGATTGACAGCCAAACCATTTTTTTGTTTTGCAATGTAGGTAGCAGAAAGATCGTGTCAGCTTTGTTGAGCATCAGGGTTATTTGTGATATCTGGACAGAGAGAAAAAGATAATCTGAATATTAATATTATGGATCAGAACTAAAAATTTGCTTTCAGCTTCAAAAGTCTTATAATTTGGTCATTTATGAAACTTAAAATCTAATCCTACTCCATAATTCTCTCATAATCATCAAGGAACACTAATGCATTCACTTTCCCACTATATTACTGGGGAAATACACCTCCTTCCTTATTATAGGGATCAGACCTCTAAATGGCCCAAGATTATCAGTCCACCAGCAATCACCAAAGAAATTGGACTCAGACTACACCTGACTATTACAAAAATGCTTCTCTCCCAACAGTCACACATAGTAGTCAACAGACCACTACTTAACATGAAGGTGGGGGTGTGGGCTGATAATGACGCGATATGTAAATAGTAGTGCACAGGAATGTGGGCCATGATGCTTTAAAGGAACAATGCAACCTAAACCTGAAATGATCACAAGTGGCACAAGTTTGATATTTGCAAATTAAAATTTTTCCTGTGTCAAATAGATGTAAAATACTGTACTAACTAATGCAGTCATAGTGAGGTTTTATTCAAGGGAGATGGAGGAAGAAAGTTGGGACCTGAATTTACACTTCTGGTGTTCCCCCAACGCAGGAGCTCTTTGCGCAGCCAATTTACTGAGACTTCTCCAGAATTTACACCACCACCTTATTAACATACGGGTGCAGCATAGCCAGCGCACTTTGCCCAGCTCAGGGGTAAGGAGAACAGTTTCTGGAGAAGCGGGTTGAGAATTCAAGTATCACTGCACTAGCACTTCCTGTGGGTGTCAAAAAGGGTGGTTTGGAGAACAACTTTGGTGAAAGTGTTAGAAAAGGAGCACAAAGTCTCACATTTCCCAGGAGTGCTGGCTTTAAGGAGAGAGCCTTGAAAGTTATGGTGAAGGAGATGTAGGCAAGGAGGCGTGCCAACTTTGGGTACAGGGGCACCATCTCCAACAAGATGCATGGAAGGAGGTGGCAGAGCAGGTAATTACAATGTCTTAAGTTACAGAAAGCCCCTCGGGTAGCCTGCCAAGGTACATCAGTCTTCCACTTATCTATTTGTACAGGTTTTCAAAGCCACGCCTATAATACACACAAAACTTTTGACCTTCATCAACTTCACAAATCACCTGGAATGCTTTCTTACCTTTTCACGTTCCTTGCCTGCAACCCTTTCACTGTTGGTGATAAATAATTGCTCACTACCCTTTTGCTAGATGAAGCCTGATCCATAAATGGGTCTGCAGCAACCTTTGAAGTGAAGTAGGCATGGATTCATCTTTGTCTTGCTGTTTAAGGATTGGGGACAAGTCCACATGCTGTACCTGTTTTTTTTGAGTCATCTGTGACTCCTTGCTCTCCTGCTGGTGGTACCAGTCCATTTCCTCCTCATCCTGCATCTCCAGAAGAGCTGAAGGAATCTGTAAAGGGATGCATATGGTGTAGGTCAAGTTTCCTTGGCTAGCAAAGGTGTCTGGAAATTTTGGGGTGGGGAAATTAAGTTACCAAACAAATGACTGCTTCACTTCACATTAAGGCAAGTACCCAGAAATTCCAAAACTCTCACCAGTCAAAAAAAAAGAAAAAATTAAATTGCCATAATAAAGAAGGAATAACAAACTCATCGATGATGGATACGAAGGTAATTAGGTCACCTTTGAGAGGTTGCTGGGTCTCACCTCTAGCTTTTTTTGGTGCACAAGTGAGCTCTGTGCTCATGGTGCAAAGTAAGACGATTGGACACTCCCCCAGAATGCCCAATGCATATTTTAAGGAGGCTTTCACCATGGGATAGCACAAGCCTCTTGTACCTCTAGCACAGGCCCAGGAGGAAATTCCTGATTTTGTGCTTCCTCTGTGCCTTTCCTGCAATTGTGCCAATGGCACAAGAGAGCACAATTTTTGCCATTAATGTTCCTTAAAACGGAGCGTCAACAGTTGAGCATTGGCAGTAGGGCACAAGGGAAGTGCTTTAATAGAATGAACATACATAGGCTCGGGATGGAGCCTTTTCTCACTCTGGACTTTAGATACTTACGTCTGAACAGATATAGTGCTCCTGTGCTTCAGTCCGCCTATCCAGCTACATCTGTCTGTAGTAATTGCCAAATATATTTCAAATTAATTAAAGATTTATTTGAAGACTTATTTACTCAGTATACACTGCATAAAATTAAACTTTGGTAGACTTGGCCAGTCTCCAGTCAATTCTGGCCTAGTTAAAAGGAAGAGTGCAGTTTTTGAGAATCCAATGTCAAATGTTATAGTGGTAAGTGCTTAGACAGCTGTTTGCATATTTAAAAGAGGACAAAATAATTTTTTTAAAATTAAATATGTTTCTGATTACAGAATGAAAGCTCAGGAAAATAGAACTGACAGACCTCACTATGGCCTGATGTTAGTCAAACATTTTTTTAGTGTTTGTTTCAAAATATAATTTTCCCACTCTCAACAGCACATATAGAAAATGTACCAGAATTTTTAAACCTCAAAAGCCATTCATCTACTATATTTGAATACAACTATAAATCTCTGATGAAATAACATGATTAGAATAGACTTAGCCCTCCATCCATCATGACACCTCTGCTGCTGTCCACCTCTCAAACTGGTCTCTCCTTTCTGCCTCCAATGCTTGTTTTGTGGCAAATCAACCTCCATCACCCACCCCTGCCATTCCCTTATTACAGTCCCCATCGTCATTTCTTCAAGTCGGAGCATTGCAAACTGGTCTAGTCATCCATCACCGGATTTGAATTGACCATGTCTCATTTTCCTCAACCAAACCTACAAACTACACCAGGAACATACTCAAGGGTACGGCTCCTTTACTTCTTGACTAGCCACCTCCTCAAAACCCTGTTTCCATGCTCCCTCCACCTTCACCGCCAATATCAAGTCTGAAGAACTCAAGGATTTCTTTGTCTCCAAAATTGAAACCATCCGTGCAACTCCCTCTGCCACCTTCTCTTCTTTTCACCCACTCGACTGACCATTTCAATATGGTAGAGATGCTCTGTCTCAGAGGAGAGAAAAACTTAGATAGTTGTTCTGATCTATGGTGAGCAGAAAGCATGTAATCAAGGAAGACCATTGAGAGGTTTGCAGTTCAGGCCCATCCCAGCATCCTGTCTGAAGGAAAGTGAGTGGCAAATGCCCAAGAAAACTTGGATAAAAACTTAGTGCAAACAAAAAATATATTGACTGCAGCATAACTGTTATAATAAGCACTCTGTGGCATTGTGGTTATAGTGGAGAACTGCCACACTGGGTGACAATTTAGCTGGCCGTACACTTAATGTGTCATCAGTTGTCTAGCTGGGTTGACTAGTGGGACAAGAAAATGACAGTTTGCCCATCTTTCCGTGCTACGAATGTATGCTGAAGTAACACTTCAGTTTTGTCGTCATTTTACAACTATAATATCCCAAAGTTTGAATTTCTACTTGCTCACAATTTTTAAAAATCATAAGCAAACAATCAATGTATGTTTTTGTGAATCAAAATCAGGAGTGCATAGGTATGTAACATTGAGAAAAAATTAAAACATGGATGGAATTTTTAAAAGATCACCTATTTGAAGGACACATAACTTTCATACACTAAGATTTTATTTAGATGCCATTAATCAATCTCAAGGTGTTCAAAACTCAATTTACAAATATACCTTAATTATTATAAAGCTGTGTTACTCTTGCTTCGGATTTGAAATGTGAAAATTAATAAACCTTTAAATCATTTCTACTTGTGACACAAGTTTTCTGCAAAACATTTAACAGTGCTCTCAATTCATGCCAACTATTTTCGAACAAACTTGATGTAATGTTATTATAAGATCAAAGCAACAGATATGCAGACCCATCAAGTCTCACTCATTTCATAGAATCATACAGCACAGAAGGAGGCCATTCAGCCTATCGTGCCTGTGCCTGGTCTTTGAAAGAGCTATCCAATTAGTCCCACTTCCCTGCTCTTACCCCACAGCACTGCAAATTTTTTCCTTTTCAAGTATATATCCAATTCACTTTTGAAAATGCATTCCAGATCATAACAACAAAACTAGGCAACATTTTGCCAGTGATGGGATTCAAACTTTCATCTCCAACGAGACTGGAATCTAAATCCAGCAACTTAAACACTACCATTTGAAGTGACAGTCACTCACTTCCATTTAAAAATGTGATCCATTTTAATATAGTTCACTGTTGGACGTAAGCAGAGGCTTCCCCATTGACTCATTGAATCCAATAAGTGAGTAATTGAGCAATACAGACCAGAAAGGTCTCAGGTTCAATCAGAGGTTGGTGCTGATTGACCTGTTCTCAGTTGGAATGCAGTAGGCCGGCTACAATTAGGCTCAGTGGTTAAGGCGTGAAAAATAGGCCAAAGCTTCCACTCCTGATCATTGTACTTGTAAAATAGTAGATTTCAATCCACATTTTATGTCAATATGTATTGAAGACAGGATCTACAGCATAAAAGAGGACCATAAAGGATAAATTATTATACATCTCTTCAATCCCCATATTTTTGATTTGTATTTCCAGCTTGAGACATATGCAATATCTAAATGAAATATGCAAAGCCATCATGATTGAGAAAAAGAGATTCAGGACAAAGAAGATAAACCATATATTTCAAACAATAAAGAACATATTTTAAAGTATGTTAAAACATTTGGATTGCAAATTGATTAAAAGTGAAAAGAAGTTGGTTGACTTTTAACCTTATTTAATCATGTCATTAATAATTCTATTGCATATATCATTAATTTGTTCATACTACAGTGATTTCCCTTAGTGAAAATACGGGATTAACTGTAGTGACCGATAGTCCACTGAAAAACATTGTACCAAGTGATACTGGATTATATAACACAGCTCTGATGATACAGTGGCGACTGCATTCCCATTGTCATTAGGCAGGGTTTATTTTCAATGAACCATAGGTTGTGGTTTGTTTAGTCATTTTACAACGCTCTTTAATGATAGGTAGTTTGTGCAATGGCTCTTCAGAAAACATGGCCACTAATGAAGCTTTCACATATGTGATATAAGTAAGAACTTGTGCTTGAAAATTTGCTTGATTGTCCGTTTTGTTCGTGCCATGGCTTATGTTAATTGTTGACATTATACTCTCTGCCCCTATTTGACAAAAAGTTTAATGAGTGCTGTAAATATTGTCAGAATTTAACATATCTATCTGAACAACCCCAGAAAATATAAATCAATGTGCCTAACAAAAATAATAGTGATACACTAATGGAAGTCAATCTACACAAAAAGTCCAATTGTAGTTACAGTAGAAAGTTTTAATTCTATCATGAAGGTAAAGACATAACATTTAATAATGCAAGTATAGAGCCAGTGTCTAACTGACAACTGATTCTTTTCACTGTTCATTCAGGCATTACCACCTGAATTGTCAGTTGCTGTGAAATAAAAATTGTGACAAAATGAATCATGATAGGATCCTTGGTAAGGAGCAAACAGATTTGTGATAATATTCTTATCACAAAACCTACACAAGTGGTCATGGATTTCATGGATGAAAGCCTTTCCTGTTATAGTGAGCAATTTCATCCAGTGAAAGGGCATATGTGTAATGATTTGCACCCAAGGGAAACCAGAACTATTTAAAAAAAAGCATAGTCGCTCTCTCTGCTTCATGGTCATGGCAGGAATAGATATTTGGAGTAAAAATGCATCCACTGTGACTTTGCCTGTGAGATAAATGTAGTACACAATGGAATTTTCCTTAACTCGCTTGGTGAACCAATACAATTTGATATGTGACAAGGATATGTGACTAACTGATGTCAAGTGTATTTTCAACAGGATACTGGGGCGGTGAGGAGGGAGGGGATGGAAAGAAACAACTGAAAAACACAAGTAATGCAGAAGCTGAATCAGGCAATCAACGTCACTTCTACTGGCCAGCTTCATTAACAATTGAATTTCTCTCTGAAACTATTTTCAGGTTAACATACAGATAGATATAGAGGTACATACTTCGGTGAAAGTGCCTGTAGCTTTGCTTATTGGTTAGTGCGAGGAAGCTACTTCAGGGCTGAAAGCCGCGTAAAGGATATCTTCTCCTTTGCACGTCAGTGGCATCACCTCAGAGGCCTCTCTCTACCTTATACCTTTGCTGCATTATATTGCACTTCTTGTCTCCATTTCTATTTAATACCATTCACTATTGTTGACACTGGTGGAAGATGGTGTGATGTGGCTCCAATGCCTTGGCAAATGCTCAATTTATTTTTTTAAGTGTCAGTACAATATGCTGAACATATCTTTGCACTATCTTGCTTCCTCATTAAGGAATTCAGAAGTGGAGAATGCTTTCGCTCCAGATCAAATCCCAAAGTAATAAATTTAGTAGGATGTATCAATAAACTGACAAGAAATTTAAATTGCATTGCACCAAGCCAAAACATTGGCTCTATTGTTCATTATTTTGTTCATGATTAATGGTTTGGTAAAGAAGATGCTTCACATTTAATTGTGTGAATAGCCATTAGAAAAAGTCAGGGCTTTGTGTGCAGTATATGAAGACCATTTAGCTACTAAAACTGTGATTAGTCACAGTATGTCGATTAACTAGATGAAGATTATTAAATGTTTATCTTCCTATTGATTAACTGATTTGAACATACTTCAGCACTACGGAATTGAATTAGCAGGTAGTAGATTCTCTGTGCCTCTTTTTTGTCTTTGCAAGTAGTCAATTTTATTTTTCTGCTTTATAGAACTAGCATGAACATGGTGATGAGAGATGTTTTCAATGGGCCATTTGTGTTAGTATACTATACTTCCATGGTGGCCCTGCTAGTCTAATGAAAAGTAACTAGAGGGAACAAAGAAAATATAATTGAGGGGCTAAATCCATCTTGAATGGCAGCCCATTTTACACCCTGCCCCATTTTCTTTTCCACTGACTTAGATGGGAAAACAAAATCAGGCGGGGTGTGAATCAGGCGGGGTGTGAATCAGGCGGGGTGTGAATCAGGTTTTGCACTACCGGCCAAAATGAATTTTACATCCGAGTGTTCTTCAAAAGCTCTGCTTGAAATTAAGGACAATAATAACATAAATTCCAAAAAAATGAGTATCACAAACAGCTGATTCCAATATTTTGCTTATAACAGGATGGATGTATCTCAGAACAGGAACATTTCCATGTGAACAAATATCCTCATTATTCCAATTTGAGCAACTACCATTAAAAGGAAACAAACTTCTGCATCACCTGGTAGGAGTGTTTATTTTAAGATCCAAAAACAAATGTCTCTCTGACCATAAGTTTTAAAGGGAGTGTATAAAACTGTCCCATTGAGTTCTTTTGTACTTGATTTATTATATGGCATTTTGTAGGAGCTCGTGCAACAAATGTTTAAACAATTGTGTTGGCTGTATATGAACTTTCCATGAACAATGTATTCATTGCTCACCACAAAGAGTCACAGTATTTAGTTAATTGTGCAGGCAAGACACCAACCTTGATTTTGTTTAAGATATTTCTAATGAAATAATGCATCAGGCACAGGACAGATAAAAGATTAAACTCATAAAACTGCATAGTCTAAACCTTTAAACTTTAGCTATTCATCTTATTTTCTTCTTATTGTGAGCTCTGTCTAAGGCTCCCCACTGCCTTTTTTCAACTGTGTGAGCTGAAAATAGGTTCCTATGGATGAATATAGTGAAGAAATGGACACTTCGATATTTGTTGATATTGTTCACCTGAAATTCCCATAGCTATTTTTTTTAATAGTTTTTCACCAGCTTTGCTTACAGCTCCATTCCTTTTATCCTTTTCCAAACACACACTAGTCATCATGAGCATGAGTAGGGTAGAAGTTAGGGGAAGTGAATGAAAGCATGGTTGAAGAGGTCATTTTTGAGTGGGATTTTGAAGGTGGGGGAGAAAAGTAAAGAAAGACTTGCATTTATATAGCACCTTTCATGACCTCAGGACGTCCCAATGTGCCTTACAGGCAATGAAGTACTTTTTGAAGTGTAGACATTGTTGTAATGTAGGAAATGTAGCAGCCAATTTGAGCACAGCAAGGTCCCACAAAGAGCAACATGATGATGACCAGACAATCTGTTTTAGTGATGTTAGTTGATGGATAAATATTGGCCAGGACATCAGGGAGAACTCCCCTGCTCTTCTTCAAAATAGTGCTGTGGAATCTTTTACGTCCACCTGAGAAGGCAGACAGGTTTAGCGTCTCATGAAAGTAGCAAAATGAAGAAGTTTATACAGAGAATTACAGCTTGACAGAACAGAGGGAGGTAAGATGCACGGTATTCCTAAAAGGTAATGTCAGTAGCACAACACTGTCCACAATTTAGCACTAAACTGACAATGGGCACAAAATTCCACCCTCTGCTCCATCACAGGCTGGGACCTCCAGCTGCCAGTCTGCTGCACTTCTAACCCCAACCCAAATGTTGGGATCAGGATAATTTGCATGTGGGAGGCTATTTTTCATGCAATAGGGAGTTGGTGAGTGATAGAGAGGATAGGAAAACTGAAAAGGAGGACAATGATGACAATGAGGGAGTTATCAGCTGGATAAGTGTTTTTTTAAAAAATAAACTTCTCATTAAAAGAATCCACATTAACCAGCACATATCTGTTCTTTGTCCATATTAAGTTTCAGGGTTGTGAGTGCTGGCCTGTGAAACACTTTTCCATTTTGGGCATTCAATGTCAATAACAAGTAGCTCTAGCTCAAGTAAACACAACTAAATGTAAACTAACACTCTCTTTACTCTGTCTCAAATGCATACCGTAACCAATCTAGCACAAAATCTAGCCTAACACTCTAGTGCAGTACTGAGGGAGTGCTGCACTCTTGGAAGTTCCGTATTTCGGATGAGATGATAAACCGAGGCCCCGTCTGCCCTCTCAGGTGGATGTAAAAGATCCCAAGGCACTATTTCGAAGAAGAACAGGGGAGTTCTCCCTGTTGTCCTGGCTAATATTTATCCCTCAACTAACATCATTAAAAATAGATTATCTGGTCATTATCATATTGCTGTTTGTGGGACCTTACTGTGCGTAAATTGACTGCCACATTACCTACAACAGTAACTACATTTCAAAAAGTATCTCATTGGCTATAAAACATTTTGGGACGTCCTGAGGTCATGAACAACACGATATAAATGCATGTCTTTCTTTTTTTCTCTTTTCAATCATCGGAAGAGATTTTCCAATGTACCAGTGTGAAACTTTGCATTTCTCTCACCAGCAATCCATATGGAAAAACTCCTGCACCTGAGGGGGAGGGGAGTGAAATGGCAGTGCAGTTGGGACGGAGGGCTAGAAATTGGGGTGGGATCTGGTTCCGCCAGGTTTCCATCCCACTTTTTGTTAGCTGCCGAATTCCGCCTGAAGCAGAGACAGGAGCTCCTGGCATCTGCCCCCTCCTTGTGGAGTCACTGGAAGAGGCAGGACTGGTGGGATGACATTATCTATCAGAAATCCTGCCAGTCCCATTTCCATTGCCCCCATCATGCAGGCATACTAGCATGCCAGGACAAATCCTGGAGGAAGTGGGGACCACACCACTTCCAATGTCAGTCACAGAGTGATTGCCATTGAGAAAACAGAAACTTTAAAGTATTGATATTTTTGGACATTTCTAGCCTTCTTCAGCTGCAACAGCTAGCCCCCTTAATGTTGTGGCAAGGTGCTGCTCCAAGATTCCTGCCTGTTTGTGAAGGCAGACAAATGACGCGGCCACTGCCTCCCATATGCAAATGATCCTGACCCCAACATTTGGGTTGGGGTCAGAAGTCCAGCAGACTGACAGCCTGAAGTCCCATCCTATGACGGAGCAGGATCCTAGAATTTTTTGTCCATTGTCAGCTATGTGCTAAATTGTAAACAATGTTGTGCTACTGACATTACCTTTTAGAATCAATTGATACTATCCAAACTCATGAGATATAATAGATAGAGTAAACTTTCATCCCGTTATTCTGAGCTGGATTTTAATGCAGGTCTCAGTGTGTTACTCTGCTATGACACTGCAGTCATACCCCTACAGAACTGTTAAGTGAAGGGTTCTTAAGACATGTCCTAGTACTTGTGGTATGCAGTGATTTGCTGACATGCAAATAGTGATTTGACAACCGTTACATTTATAATTTAATATGTTTTCACTAAATTCTCAACATGAGAAACTTTAAATTAATTCTTCATTTTATTGATGTCTGAATTAAACATTTTAAAACATAAATATTTAACAAAATATGCTTGTGCTTTTTAATTGGACCCCAACAGAATAAAATGTTTATAACAGCTGGGATCACATTTTAAAGTTTTATGCCTCTGTTGAAATTGAGTTTAGGTCAAACTCCTCAAAGCTTGCTGATAACTTCTATTAAAAATCCATAGACGTGTTAAGTTTAATAACTTTTAGTTTATGTCAGTGCATGCTTTTATTCCTCCGATGTACTGTATCAATTTCACAAGTCACACAAATGCTGCTTAAAAATGATGTGACAGAATGCAAGGCACACTCTAAGCATTAAGATCATATCCAATGTGGAACAGACCTGTCCTCAATAAATTCTAATGGCCACTTGCTTCATTATTGGATGAAGAATGTTATATAGTCGCTATTAGCCGAGAACAAGAAGTGCGCTATATTGCTAACCGTCATAAATGTAATGCTATATCGCTTTCATTTTAAAATTGGGTCAAACTAGGTTGTTTATCAGGGCTGTGAAGAGCAAACTGTTTGGGATATATTTTCCTCCCATTGCTAATGTGAACTAAAACAAAATCAGCGGTGCAGATTTTCGTCTTCGATCGATAGATTTTTGGACTCTAAGGGAATCAAGGGATATGGGGATCGGGCGGGAAAGTGGAGTTGAGTTCGAAGATCAGCCATGGTCTGATTGAATTGCGGAGTAGGCTCGAGGGGCCATATGGCCTACTCCTGCTCTTATTTCTTAAAATCAATATCCAGCCGTAAGGGCCTCATTGGCAGGGAACAATTCTCAGAAATTTGAGCACACAATTTTAAAACTAATGGTGGAGCATCATGGGCAGATCGTACCTGAGTTTCCTGTTGGTGCTCACGGTGGGCAAAGCTTTTATGCTTGGCCTCTGATGATGAAAATGTATCAGAATGTGTATTTAATAGGGATCCTCAACTTTTTTGCTGACATTAGCAACTGGAGGAAAATATACCCCATTCCCTTCATTGACATTTTTCTCCCAAACCTCTCCTGATGGTTCAGTGAGTTTATATAATAAGTAGTTAGGCCATGCAAACCAGCAAGGAACCAGGTGTGATTCCCGGTCGGTGTTGTTTGGTTTGTGGGATAGTTATTTATTCTTAGCGTTAATACAAGCTCAAGGACCAGGAAATACTGAAATATCTGATTAATAGCTTTTATTCATCAAATCATTGATACAACCTATTACATGCAGAGCCCATGAGACTGGTACTGGAAAAACTTCATGTGCAACGGACTCATCGGGTGTCATAAGTGTGTCGCCTTGACTGCTCATGCTGGCCTATGCAAGACTAGGTATAAGTCCCTAACTCGCTTTATAGGGTTAATTACATCTCCCTAACGTGAAGCTATTACATCAGCACATCCTATCTATGTTTAATGTATACGCGAGTATGTTTACCTAACATGTCACCACGTCAAGTGACGTTTCTACATCCCTTTCTTAAATGTATCTGTGCAATACCATCGATCTCTGTTCATTCTTCTTTCTACATGAGTAAACATGGCTGTCACACATGGCCTTCACTCTCATCTCTTCTTGGTACATTTCACAGCCAGCTCTATTCATGCTTTACGCTCCCTTCCTGTACCCAGACTATCTGACACCCTGCCCATTAATCAACATTCCTTTCCCACCTCTTCCCACAGCATGTTATTGAGTTCTGCCTGTTACAGCATTCAGACACTGGCCTTGTCCTGAGTAACCCCTACAGCTACTACAGAATCAGTTTAATATGTATACATGACTATTCTACCTTGTGCACCTAGTCTTACAGGTGTTGAATTGGACAATTTCACCTGGACAGCAGTAGGAGTGCTACAACTACAGCATTCCCGGATTAAGAAGAGGAAAAATAAGTCATGGTTCTTGCTCCAGGTCACTAGCCAGCAAACTGCTGTTGGAAGAGCACATGTGGGAATGTTAACTGAGAACTGGCTTAGGGTTAGCTGTGATACCCCTGCAGAGAAATAGTCTAATGATACTCACTGTCGAGTCTCCTGGTTGAATAATGGGCACTTGGATCTAGTGGGGTGCCAGGGCCACCGTCAACCAATGTCTGGGTCTCATACAGCCGGCAGCAGCCCCAAATAACCATTGTGGATTTGCCGAAGACCAACAGCCAGGAAGGCCCAGTAAAAATGGGTCTTCCCAACTGCCAGCCTTGGCGAAGGCAGCATGTATATTCTGGGGTTGCTGCCAACTGCGGGAGACCTACAGGTTGAGAACCGACGGCCAATGGCCTCCGCCAGAGCCAAGATAAAGACAGCTTGCAACTCGCTCTTCACCAGGAACTCCAAACTGTGGAACTCCTCTTCAACTACACTTCAAAAAAATACTTAATTGGCTGTAAAGTGCTTTGGGATGTCCTAAGATGTGAAAGGAGCCATATAAATGCAAGTTCTTTCTTTCTTTTCTCAGTCTGCCCTTCCTCCTACAAATTACGTGCTTTCAAAACCCTATTCTTTTCAATATCGGTGGTGTCCTGTCTTACATGCATTGGCCCTTCACTTAGGTTTCTCAATGTAAAAGAAATGCTAATAACCAGACTGCACTGATTATCATTCATTGATTGTATTGTCATAATCCCACAGAGATCTGCACATTGCTGTAGTGTCAGAGTTTCTCTGCGTATAAAATTATTTTATTTTGAAGTATGATCGATGGCAGTTTCTTTCATGAGATTAACATTTAAATAGATTATTTAATTTATGCCATGACGCTGTCTTGCACTCTGTTGCACTATCTGCAAATCTTTGTACTTTGGATTTTTTCTTTTTGTTTTGACCTTTCAGAAAGTAAAAAAAATGATTACATAAATTGCAATATTGTTATATGATTCTTGGTCTTTCCTCTTTCTTCAGAAATGATTAATTTTATTTTCACAAGATTGTGGCTACAGTTTATACTTTTGGTTGAATCCCTGTGAAGTGCAGATGGCATGCAATGGTTATTTGAACAGAGCAATGAGCCTTTCAGAAATGGCAGTCCCACGAGTCTCGCCACTTTTTCATCAGCATTGCCTTTAGGAATGGCTTTGTGAGGCAGAACCAGCATTAATTGTCATGTTCTACACGTACCTGTTCTTGTAGGTCTTCCAGCGCCTGAAGCTAGTAAATTCAAAATATCAATATTTAACAAAGCGGACGTGCAAGAAGTGATGCATCACTGCTCCAATCGACATCCAGCTGAGGTTAGTCGTTCACTCTTTGGAATCCCACAATTCAGATTTTGTTTTCTGACACTAAAAGCCTTTCAGCTTATGCCTGATTTTTGCTGCATATTTTGGTCAAGGTTTTCTAGGACACATTTTAGTAATGTATCAGAATCAGTGGCAATTTTAAGAAAACATTATTCCGATTCTGCGATTGACACATCTTCCTCCTTACCCTCCAATCCCTCTGCCACGCAGAATGAAATCTTTTTTGAATGACACTTTATAATTTTAATTATAAATTTAACAGAAATATTGTCAGTAAGATCTTTACTGAGCAGTGATGTAAAATCATCAATCTATAATGCTAAGGTTTGATATACTGCAACTGAGT
This sequence comes from Heptranchias perlo, assembly GCF_035084215.1. Taxonomy (NCBI): domain Eukaryota; kingdom Metazoa; phylum Chordata; class Chondrichthyes; order Hexanchiformes; family Hexanchidae; genus Heptranchias; species Heptranchias perlo. Next base: position 29,932,636 of record NC_090334.1, on the reverse strand, counting down.
AAAAGACAACACCGTAGCATAAATGAAAAGATCTATTAAATGTTCATATCATTTTTTACCCTAGTATTGAAAAACTAGGGGGTAAATTTCCATGTGTCTGATTCCATTGGGCAGGAGGTGGGTGTGATGAGCCTGCTGCCCTCCCACCCAATGGAATCGGGGCAGGGACAGACTAATTTTCATGACCAGGCCCTATTAATAATTTTGGAGAGGTGCCATCACAAGATGAGCACTGACAGGCAGCTTGCTGATCTGGAGTGGGGGGAGGGAGGAGGAGGAATTAATCCCGGGGATGGGGGGATTTTGTGAGGCCAGTTGAGCGTTATGTTCCTCCTGGCCACACAAAAGTCAGTGCCACAGCATTTTGTTTTTCCGATTTTCTGAGCAGCCTGCAGTGGCCCCTTTAAGGACCGCTGGTTCGGATGATCATTGCTCAATTCCACTGGGGAGGACCATGTACTCTACCCAATGGAACACCAAAATTGAATCGGAATCCAACATGGGGGGTAGGATTCTGAGCTGCATATTGTAAGGAGGTTCCTGGCTGCTCACCTGATTCCCAGCCCACTCCAAAATTGCAGCAGGCCGGATATCGGCGGGAATGGTGTGGCAATCGCATCGTGTTACATCGAGTCAACAGCACAGAAACAAACCATTTAGCCCAACTGGTCTATCCTGGTGTTTATGCTCCACCTTACTTCATCTAACCCTATCAGCATATCCTTCTATTCCTTTCCCCCTCGTATGCTTATCTAGCTTCCTCTTAAATGCATCTATGCTATTTGCCTCAACTACTCCTTGTGGGAGCGTATTCCACATTCTTACCACTTTTGGGTAAAGAAGTTCCTCCTGAATTCCCTATTGAATTTATTAGTGACTGGCTTATGTTTATGATCTCTAGTTTTGGACACCCCACATGTGGAAACATTTTGTCTACGTCCACCCTATCAAACCCTTTCATTATCTTAAAGACCTCTATCAGATCACCCCGCAGCTTTCTCCTTTCTAGAGAAAAGAGCCCCGGCCTATTCAGCCTTTCCTGATTATATCCTTTCAGTTCTGATATCATCCTAGTGAATCTTTTTTTCACCTTCTCCAGTGCCTCTATATCCATTTTATAATATGGAGGCCAGAACTGTGCACAGTACTCCATGTGTGGTCTAACCAAGGTTCTATACAAGTTTGACATAATTTCTCTGCTTTTCAATTCTATCCCTCTAGAAATGAACCCCTGTGCGTGGTTTGCCTTTTTTATGGCCTTATTAACCAGCAGCGCTGCAGTTTTTGGCCCGCTGCTGCCCCAATCCAGCCTAAAAACGGGAGGACAGAGCTCAGCACCTAAAGTCTTTTCCTGGTTTTAATGCAAATCACTGCAGTGCGTTTCAGGAGGTCTCATTCTCACTGAGAGTCACCAAGTTCGAAGGACTGTTAGCGGGGGGAGTTAAAAAGGTGTCGATTTCATTTTTTAAAAAGTGCTTGGTAAAACTTAAAACAAGGATGGAGGAAAAGGAGCTTGAAAAATTCATCATTTTCCATCACAATGTCATGTGAACATGATGTTTTATCAGTGAAATTTACATCACATTTTGTGTTTGTAATGAAATGACAGCAGGTTAAGTGGAAGCTAGATAAGTACATGAAGGTGAAAGAAATAGAAGGATATGTTGATAGGCTGAGATGAAGAGGATGGCAGGAGGCTCGTGTGGAGCAGAAACACTGGCATAGATCTGTTGTCCTTACAAAACTGAAACCAACTTATTTCATACTGACCACTGTTCAATAGGATTACTATGACGACTCCTACGTAGCACATTATCATTTACCCATTTAACGCTGCGGACTAATAGTGATGTTTAAACCCAGAGTTTAAAAAAAAGCGCAGCATTTTACTTCCACCATAACACACACCCCACTTATCCATACCCGTGATGACATGCATACGAGGAAGCACCAACCTTCATCCTGGCTTGCCAACACAAAGTAATCAGGCAACAATATAAATAGAAAGAAAAGCAATGGAAGACTACATTGTACAGTAATTTAAAGGCAAGTAAATGTTTCCGAAATATATCACAGAAAAGAAGCAAACTGGTTGATAACGCACAAGAGAGTGTGAACTAGGAATGAAATTTAAGTGCGTGGAGTTCAGAAAACATGTTAAAACTGCTGGTGTGGGAAATGGAAATGTCACATTGGTGCCGTAAGGGCTGGAGTTCCCGTTATAAACTGGAAAACCCCTTTAGGATGCTGCACAGACAAGAGGAGTCTCAAAATCAATCAAAAATAGTTTTTTTTTTATTTCCAATGTTTTTATTCAAAGTGGCAGCCAGCTACTCAGTAGCAGGCCAGCTTACGCAGCTAAGGTCCCAATGGCACTAGGTCGTCAGCATTTCCACCATGACCTATTCCACCTCACTGACATTAAACATGTAGCAACATTTTGCTGATTTTGCCAAATTTGGAAGCTGGGCATCTCTACGGGACTGTCTTGTCTGTATTGCTTCTGCAACTACATCTATGGCCACATTATCAGAAATGGGTTGTGTGTCGGTGTGGAGTTATTGCCTTTTCAGCTAATCCTAATTTTTTTGCTTAATATCACCAAGCTCTCTGAAGGGTGCTCTGATTTAGAAGCTCATTTGAATGCAGATGACACTATCCTGCTATATCCTGTACTTCATTAAATCTATGTAAGTCACATATATTGTATTCACTTTAGACTTATCAATGAATAAAATGGTTACATATCATCCTTCTCTGTAATATTTGTAAAACATATTTGCTGGGAATTTCCTCAGATCTGCTCCCGCTCTACTGCTGTAACTTCGCCTGAAGTGCGGTGGAAATCCTCTTTACATGCGTAAGTGGGGTTTCCGGTGCACTTCTGGTGAAACTATGATGAGGAAGTGAGAGTGGATCTGAGGAAATACGTGGCTATTCAACAGTGTTGGGCACCATGACCAAACACAATCCTATCCTTCTCTGGCAACCATGCACAAACAATTTCCAGCAAGAGTCACTGGATAGAAATCAGGAAATATGGAACGTGACTGATGTGTCCCTTCTCTAGCCCAGGGGACTAAAGCCAATTGTACTGCCCCTTCAGCAGAGATCAGCTAACTCAGCATAGACTGGGAATCGAACCGGGAATTACAAACTTTTTAATGAGCTGTATGTTAACACAGGGACAAAAGCCTTTACACTTAATAAATGTCATCTATCTGCATAATTAAACTATTTGGGATAAAATTTCTGCAAGGGTTCGCCTGGTCGTCCACCGTAACTTTAGTGGAAACCCTGAAGAGACGGCGTAAGTCGGCATTTCTCCGGGGTTTCTTTCAATCTTCAGCTGAAGTTATGGAGGGCGATCGGGAGAACTCCCATAGGAATTCCAATTGTAAACAATTTTACAACACCAAGTTATAGTCCAGCAATTTTATTTTAAATTCACAAGCTTTCGGAGATTTTCTCCTTCCTCAGGCAAATGTTTCAAGAGCTCCTTGAAGTCTACGCATTTATACATATAGAACAATACATGGTGTTTACAGACTGCCCCTGCAACTGCCCGTTGCCAAGGCAATCACCGTGTTCAGACAGAGAGGTGTCACCTGCAGAACCCCCGAATACACATTCAACAAAAAAACAAACAGGGAAAAAAAAACAGAGAAAAAAAAAGAGAGAGGCAGAAACATCCGGAAGGCAGAGAGAGCCAGCAAATGACCCATTATATTAAAAACAGATAACATTTGTTCGCTGGTGGGGTAACGTGTAGCGTGACATGAACCCAAGATCCCGGTTGAGGCCGTCCTCATGGGTGCGGAACTTGGCTATCAATTTCTGCTCGACGGGCACCTCAGCACCTCACTCTACCGCAAGCCCACGGACAACCTCACGATGCTCCACTTTTCCAGCTTCCACCCTAACCACGTCAAAGAGGCCATCCCCTATGGACAGGCCCTGCGAATACACAGGGTCTGCTCAGACGAGGAGGAACGCGATGGACACCTACAGACGCTGAAAGACGCCCTAGTAAGAACGGGATATGACGCTCGACTCATCGATCGACAGTTCCGACGGGCCACAGCAAAAAATCGCATAGACCTCCTCAGGAGACTAACACGGGACGCAACCAACAGAGTACCCTTTGTCGTCCAGTACTTCCCCGGAGCGGAGAAACTACGCCATGTTCTCCGCAGCCTTCAACATGTCATCAATGAGGACAAACACCTCGCTATGGCCATCCCCACACCTCCACTACTCGCCTTTAAACAGCCACCCAACCTCAAACAGACCATCGTTCGCAGCAAACTACCTAGCTTTCAAGAGAACAGCGTCCACGACGCCACACAACCCTGCCACGGTAACCTCTGCAAGACATGCCAGATCATCGACACAGATACCACCATCACACGAGAGGACACCACCCACCAGGTGCATGGTTCATACTCCTGTGACTCGGCCAACGTTGTCTACCTCATACGTTGCAGGAAAGGATGCCCCAGAGCATGGTACATTGGCGAGACCATGCAGACGCTGCGACAACGGATGAACGGACACCGCGCAACAATCGCCAAACAGGAGGGTTCCCTCCCAGTCGGGGAACACTTCAGCAGTCATGGACATTCATCCACCGACCTTCGGGTAAGCGTACTCCAAGGCGGCCTTCGAGACACACGACAACGCAAAATCGTCGAGCAGAAATTGATAGCCAAGTTCCGCACCCATGAGGACGGCCTCAACCGGGATCTTGGGTTCATGTCACGCTACACGTTACCCCACCAGCGAACAAATGTTATCTGTTTTTAATATAATGGGTCATTTGCTGGCTCTCTCTGCCTTCCGGATGTTTCTGCCTCTCTCTGTTTTTTTTTCTCTGTTTTTTTTTCCCTGTTTGTTTTTTTGTTGAATGTGTATTCGGGGGTTCTGCAGGTGACACCTCTCTGTCTGAACACGGTGATTGCCTTGGCAACGGGCAGTTGCAGGGGCAGTCTGTAAACACCATGTATTGTTCTATATGTATAAATGCGTAGGCTTCAAGGAGCTCTTGAAACATTTGCCTGAGGAAGGAGAAAATCTCCGAAAGCTTGTGAATTTAAAATAAAATTGCTGGACTATAACTTGGTGTTGTAAAATTGTTTACAATTGTCAACCCCAGTCCATCACCGGCATCTCCACATCATAGGAATTCCAGACATTTGTCTGTAATGTCGTCTGTCTGACTGTAGGCTCATGTCCCAGTTTTTAATTGGTTGAATTTCACAATAGAAACACTGAACTAATCACATAACAGGAAAAACATTTCGGCTTCCTTTCTACCACCATTACAGTTTCCTAATCCTATGCCCTTAGCCAATGCAGGAAGCCTAGAAAAACAAAGTGCTAAGTCCCAACCTATCAATAGCTGACCCACCGCCTCTCTCTAACCCTCGACCCACTGCCTCTTTTCCTCTCATCCCTTCACCTTTCTACCCATGTTGCCACCACCACCCCTTCAGCTATAAGCTGCCATTTGCCCATGTGGCCACTTACCCCCTCACTCCCTGGGCATCCCACGCACCATCCCACCATCCGACAAGTCTTGGTTCTTTGGCCAGCTCCTCATTTACTGCCCTGTCTTCAATCCACCATTTTGTTTCTCCACTCCTCAGTCTGTGAGCAACTCCACTGGTTTACAAACATTAAATTCACCGAGTCAGTTTTCCGATTAAATAAGTTAAATTATTTTTCCAATATACATAACCAAAATGGACTCAAATCTTTCATTTTCACACACGTACCACCAGATCTAATAGCAAAAGCAATTTGGTTCTTCAGTGAACCAAGTGTAGCTCAGGGAAATGATGGCTGTCTCATCTAGTTACCACCCTGTGGACTTCACTGGGCGAAGATTTGAGGCAAATTACAAAAGCACAAACTCTTAAATAAAGGATTAAAAAGAAATCGAGTTTTAGTATTTGGAATGTCATATCCAACATCTTATTAATATCTATAACCTAAATTGAAGCTGTGTATTGCGAGCTGTGGCACAGTCACCTTGTTAATGTGTGCTGTCTCAATGTGATAGATATTGTATTTTGTTTCTGTAATGTCACTCCAGGGCTTCCATGAAATTACACTTCAAAGCCCAAGGAGTTTACCCTGGTTAAGTATTATAAATAAGTGTGGAACTAAGTTAGAACCCTAGAGATTTCACACATTATCAGTTTATGAATGATTATAGCACACCAAACAGCTGCTGAGCCTAAAATTTAAATCATGTCAAATATTGTGCATTTCTTCATCACTCTTTTACTCTCTCTCATTTAATCAGGAAGTATTCCCCACTACTGGGGATAAAACTAACACTTTACGGATATAGGAGGTAAAAATATGTCAAAGACCCACTCAGCCAGTAGCTGCAACTTGCAGTATTGATCCTTGCCTTTTTTTTTCTCCTTTTAAGAGTGCAGGAAGCAATGTGAGCAGTCTCCAACAATTCTGTATTCCTTCTTTCTTTAAGCAGAAGACTTTCTCTGTAAGGTGTTTGTATTTGTCCTCTTCACTTTCCTGTTGGTGTGCACCATCTGTAGTCCAGAGGTTTGGTTTCAGGTTTCAGGCAATGCTGCTCTGAAACAGGCTGTTGGGTAATGCTTGTGATACGGTTTGGTAATAGGTTGGGAGGTAGCAGACGGAGAGTAGGGATAAAGGGAATGCACTCTGATTGGCGAGATGTGACAAGTGGTGTTCCCCAGGAATCTGTACTGTGGCCTTAGCTTTTCACCATATATATCAACAACTTTGATGAAGGAACAGTGAGTTGTGTATGCAAGTTTGCTGATGGCACTAAGTGAGGAGGCACTGTAAGTTCTGTACAGATTAAGTAAGTGGGCAAAACTGTGGCAGATGGAGTTCAATGTGGGCAAGTGTGAGGTCATTCACTTTGGTTCCAAAAAAGACAAATCATAATATTTTCTTAATGGCGAGAGATTAGGAACCATGGAAGAGCAAAGGGATTTGCATGTCCAGGTACACAAATCACTAAAAGCTAGTGCACAAGTACAAAAAGTAATCAAAAAATTAATGGGATGTTGGCCTTTATCTCAAGGGGGTTGGAATATAAAGGGGAGGAAGTTATGCTTCATTTGTGCAAAGTCTTTGTCAGACCCTATCTGGAGAACTGTGTTCAATTTTGGGCACTGAACTTCAGAAGGGATATATTGGTCTTGAAGTGGATGCAGTGCAGATTCACCAAAATAAATCCAGGGCTTAAGAAGTTAAATTATGAGGACACGTTGCATAAACTTGGCTTGTAGTCTCTTGAGTAAAGAAGGTTGACGGAAGATCTAATTGAGGTGTTTAAAATGATAAAAGGATTTGATAGAGTAGATACAGAGAAACTATTTCCTCTGGTGGAAGAATCCAGAGCTAGGCCTTTCAGGAGTAAAATCAGGAAGCACTTTTTCACACAATGAGTAGTGGAAACCTAGAATTCGCTCCCCCAAAAAGGCTGTGTGTGCTGGGTCAATTTAAATTTTCATGACTGAGTTCAACAGATTTTTATTAGGTAAGGGTATCTAGGGATATGGATCGAAGGTGGATAAATGGATTAAACTGAATGGCAGCATGGGCACAAGGGGCTTAATGGCCTACTCCTGTTTCTATGCTCCTTTGGGAGTGTACAAGATTGGTCTGGGAAGACTCTTCCTTCAATTTCCTTTTGCTCCTTTGGGAAAGAAACTTGGTCTGGAAATTCAATGATGCCGTACCTGTTTTTCAGGCGCAAAACGGGCATCTAAGCTACAACTGTGGGTGCGTGTGCTCTTTACGAACAAGGGGCTTGACCGTATCTTAAAGGAACCGCTGCAGGCCGCAACCAAAAAAGTAAGTTTAAAAAAAAATAATTACTTGAATGTAGATGCAGGAGTGCTCCTCCTGGCTCCACAATAAAACCACATGCCACTGCCAGCCATCGCTTCCCCCCTCTCCCAGTCGACCCCTCCCCTCCCAGCAATGGAGCAGCCCAAAATTCAAAATCCTCTTTGCCGAGCAGGTGTCTGCAGCTCTCTGGCCTTATATATCGAGTGGGCCTTGGGACGACCTGTTCTGACGCAGGGATCATTTGCGCCAGTGGGGAACTGTTTAACTGCCTTAATGACAGCTGAAGTGGTAATTCAATGCGGCGGATCATGAGTGCGACTTCATGCTGCATGTGTTTTCTCCCTTTTAAGGATTTGCTTAATGGCTGATGACCTCCCTGTAATGGATCTGTTCTGCTTCAAATTACAGAAATTCTCTACATTACACCTTTTATTTAAAGTTACTGGATTATACGCCTTCTCCTTTAATAACTAATTATGTATTTGGACGGTATATAACAATGATTTTTAAAGTGGCAAGGGTTAAAGTGAAAATGTCTAACTTCACAAGACCACCTGCTGAGAATGGGATTGAGATATCCATGAGAGAACAGTCTCATTTTCTGCTGAGAATGATATAAATGCTTGAAAACTTGGTTGTCTTGCAGCAAGAAAGAGATTGAGCTTTTAACTGTGACTGACTGTATCAACAGGGGTCCTGTTTACCAGTCTCAGCAGCTCCATTTTGTCCTGAACTTGGGTGGATTGCCTGAGTCTGGAAGCCACATTTACACCCGTGAAACCTAGATTTGATTGAAAGGTCTGTCACTGCAAGTACTTCAGTGGTCAGTTTTGATCAATGTGAATGATATCTGTCTATCTTCATTTCCTATTAGCCAGGATCAAAGGGATGAGAATAATAGAAGTGGTGCTTTATGTTCCTCAGTTCCTTGCACTACTAATGGCTGAAGGTTGTCGAATACTCCAGGAGGTTCATTTTTCACCTAAAAGCTTTTCAACAAATCCAAGTTGTTTAAAGTTCTGCAGAGAACTGCTACAGTTTCTAAACATGGATTGTTTTAGAAGGGGTGCTGGCCCTGAAAACCCATGGGCCGATATCCTGGCGGTTACGCTGCCTGCCAGTACCCTCCAACACTGCCCCTGCTGGAGTTCACCAGATCAGTGGGCGGGGGCCTCACTTGGCCTTGCGGACAGAAAATCCGGCACCTGCCTGCCATCTGTAGATGGCCCCATCTCAAGATCCCATGCAGCCACCCCACTTGGCCCCCCGTGTAAGGGGGTGGACCCAAATTCTTTAAAAAATCAACCTGTTCTTTGAGGGTCCAGGTCACTTCCATTACTTAGATGCCTCCCCCCCCCCCACCGCCACACCCCACTCCCCTACAAGTGGGGCCCACTTAGCACCCTTCAGGAGGCTGGTTTCCTCATCTTTTTCATTATACTAGCCTCCAGGATTACACCAGGTTGCTCCTGAGTCAGGGAAGTAGGAACACCCGGCATAGGGTGTCCTTGAGCCTGGCTCTGCTGCAGTGCCTTCATCGGCCTTGTAAACAGAGGTTCCATCCCTTACGAAGCTTCATTGCTTCGGTGGGGGACGAGTCGCTGGCATAACTGGGTTTCCCTCCCCCTTTTACCGGTAGATTCTCCCGAACTGCGGCTGGAGATACAGCAGGTGTCTGGTGGGACCCTCAAGGAAATTCAGGCCTACTGTGAGTTACAAGAAATATTGTAATCTAGCTAAATCTGCTGCTTTTTAAATCTGGCTTCTGTTAGTCACCTTGATAAATCACATTTTTTTTAGATTAGGCCTTATAGCCTATCAGTTGGATTGGTGAGGAATCCATGTTGGTATCTTATACTATTTCCAATGCGTACCTCAATGGTAAAAGGGGTCATTGTTCGCGCTGCAGGCTACTACCCGAATAACTTTGTGCATATGGTTCAGCCTCATGGGAGTGAGGGCTTGTCTGTGGGAGCAGATTTCTGCAGTGGACATAAGAATAAGGGTATGTGGGTAGAGCCTGAATTGTAACACTCCTCTATTTTAAATTCAAAGGGGTCAATTTTAACATGCCGAAATCAGCGCTAATGGGGCTGCGGCGACCTCCAAATGTGGTCAGTAGACTTACCGCACTGTTTATGTGATGATCAGCCTGCTGCCCCTTTCACCGGGGCACCCCGGAAAGTGCCTGTCTGTTTTCAGGCAGTAGGCCTCTTTCAATATGCAAATCAGGGACCTATGCCGTCCATTGGACCCTGATTGTACTTTAGGATAGAACTGGTCGACCATGATCATTGCACACTCTGACCAGTTTCACTGGCGATAGAGCCGAAGAAGCCCTGAAAAGGTAAGTTTAAAATTATTTTCACTCGGCCTAAGAATAGCAGGAATTCTCCTCTGGGGCCCATAGAAATAACCTAGGCCACTGCTGCCTGGGGTCTCCCCCTCCACGATCGCGACGCCCCCAACCCCCTTCCCCCCCAGACGTACCTTGCTGCCGGCCCGGCGACCTCCAAGTCACCCAATATTGGGCCGGCCTGAATCTGGCGAGTTGAAGCTTGTCAATTCCATTTAAATGAGGCCCAGGCCTCAAAATGGCTCCAGCCTCTTCATCCCCGGAACAGGCAGTCAAAATAAAGCAACAGCAGAGGAGATGACCAAACATGGAGATACTCTTCCACCAAAGGCTACAGATCACACCACTCCATCAAGGGAATATGTCAGAATATATCTGTTTAAGTTCAGTCAGGAGGCATGGAAGGAACTGTATGTCCTGTTAGAAGCTCGCCTTACAACTTTCTTTCAAATATAAAAACCAAACAAAGAACAGACATACTTCTTCATGAAATTAAGTTAAGGAACTTAATATCACAAAGTGGTTTTACTACGCACATATATATTTATAGCAAGTTCTTCATATTACTACCATGTCTACCCTGGTGACTCTCTGTGCTGTTCTTGAACTTATCCTGGTGTTGTGCTGAGGTGCTACCTGAGAGCCAGAGACATCAGTGACTACCTTTTGGGACTGAGGTGGTCCTCATCTTAGGGCTTCTGAGTCCTGGGTAGAAACTTCAGCGGGATGCATCACCATTGCAGGTGCGTGGGCAGCTTGGTCCTGTATCCTGACAGCTACATGAGCAGGGACCTGTGGAGGCTGGCTGGAAAGCTCACACGAGCTGTCACCAGAAGAGAGGATGGCATCATGTAGGCAGAGTTAAGCTATGCCACTTGTTCTGGGTCCTGGATCTGAGTGCCCATTGATCAGTGGGAGGGCAGCATGGTATCAGTTAGATCCGGCAGACCCTGAGAGTTTATAATTTGTGTTTTGTGCAAAATTCTGCTGTTTTAGGGAATGAAATGAATCAACACATCAATAAAATATGTTGGAGGCTCATAGGTCCATGAAATGATGGTTGTGGGTTTTGTGCCCACAATCCTTCACACTGCTGTGTTTCTGATATCAGTCTTGTTGCTGTGTAGAAGTGTTCAACATAAAAACAGACACTTCCCAACAAAGAGAGATGCACAATATGGGGCTGAGCCATCTCCAGGCTGGTGTCCTGGTGCCACCTTCAGAGCAGCATTTTTCAGAAGCCAGGGAGGAGGATAGTCACAGGAGGGTTAGTCTGTGGCACAGGGAAACTCAATTAGGCAAAGATGAGAAAAAGATAAACATTGAACAAAAGTTAAGAGAGAAGAACATCTTTCTCTCAGTCTCATCAACAGCTAGTTCATGGCAAAAGTCACTATAGCTAAGGTTAGGGTTGAAACTTTTGATGCAATTCCAGCTGAAATGAGGAGCTGGATGTTTAGAAATGAATGCAGCAATAACTTAAACATTGCTTTGCAAATATTTAATGATGGACAGGCTCAATAATAATTCCTGTTTAAAATATATTGTGACATCGTAGTGAATTTTGTGTACCCTACTCAGTTTTTCATAACACTGGTTATAAAATTAAACAAATTTATTTTGAATTCCACAAGCTTTCCGAAAGCTTGTGGAATTTAAAATAAATTTGTTGGACTATAACTTGGTGTTGTAAAATTGTTTACAATTGTCAACCCCAGTCCATCACCGGCATCTCCACATTATAAAATTAAATACTGTTTTGGTGAGATTGTTGGCTGGTACAGTGTAAGAAGACACATGAAAATATTGTGTTGGCAAAACATGTTTCTAAGTTGTATTGTGAAGGGACATTAACATTTGATTACTGAAAGTCCTCCGTCACCTCTGATATTCTGGATGTTGATGCTAAGAGTGGACTGAGCTGCCAAAAGAACGTGTACACAAAAGGGTATCTTGTTCCCATGAGGTTGATGTGACTCCTGTGAAGCCAGAGTTTCAGAACCTAGAGCTGTTGAGGAAAACAGTGACTGAATACTGAGTAACTGATGAAAAACAGGTGGACGATAAATAACTGCACAACAGGGGAAACCGATTCCAAGTGCATTTGCATAGTAAAGCAAGATAGCAGCTTTTTGAAACAGATGTGTGTTGATTACGACAGGATGTGATTACTTGCTTCTGCTGTTATTAATTGGCACTCACATTCCAATGATTTGTTGCTAGCATTCAATTAATTTGCATTAAAATATTTATGTATGAGGTGTGGATATTCAACATCTGCGCGTAATAACCTAAATTTATACAACTTAAATCATGTTGATAATTGTGCTGCGGAACTCCTAATAAATAATCCTTCATATTTATTTTCCATATTAATTAAAAACGGAATCAATGTAGTGTATATAAACGTAAGCGCTACCCTGCTCGTATTTTTGTATGTGATAACATAGAGGATAATGAGTGCCGCTTGATTAATTACAAGGCAGTATTTCTACTCAAGGGATTCAGAATGCATCATAAACAACACAAGTGACGCTCAAAGCAGTTTTGTGTTCGTCACCTGAACCCAGGGATTACATTACTGCTATTAATCCATTGGGACATATCACTTAATGATTGTACTATAGACAAGGCAGTGACTTTTTTTTAAACAATAGTTTTTCTTTCGACTGCAATGCCACATTTCAAGACTTTGCATGACGTGTAACCCGAAGAAAAGTCGATGTGATGATGTAGGACTTGCCTGAAGGTATATTGTATTTGTGGTGTAGGACATGCTGTATCACCCAACTATTTTTGACAGGGAATTAGAGGAAAATTTACTATCTTTTGTATCTATTACATAATAAACACTGAGTTGTTACAGGTGGGTGAGAGTGATACTACAGGCTGGATGCTTCTTTGCCAGTTAATGAATAAAACTGTGGAAAGGATATTGATTTAAACTTGTGAGGGAGACCTACTAGTATATAAGTCATTCATTAAGCAGAACTCAATTTCACACTTGCCTTCATCTGTTATCCTACTCCATTTTGTAAATTGACCATTAGTGACTTCATTGTGCCTGCAGTGTTCCTGTGTTTACTTTTATGTTAAAGGGAATATTTAGTACAACAAAATGAACAAATAGAGTAGTTTTGTATAATAATTGATCTTTACTTAAGTTTAAACTTATCAGAGTTAATAGAAGCCAAGACAACTGTTGCACTCATGCTTATATTAATAATCCAAAGGATAATATTTTGGCAGTTTATATGTAGACAATTACAGTGATTAATTCCTCTACAAAAGAACATAAAAACATAATAACACATGGAACAAGTAAAGAGTATTTGGCCAATCAATCCTTCTTCTTCTGCAGACCATATACAATCTATCCTATCACACACTTTAGACCTATTTAATCTCCTGGGGGGAAACTTGTGCATGAATACTTCATGGTGCCCAAAGATAATGAAGCAAAACTGTACCATATTCATTTATCCCTACATTCCCATTACTAGGTTGTTGCCCTCCAGAGATACCAGTCTAACCCAGCCCCAGTAACTCAGGAACCATCATGTCCATAGAGTATTTGATCAATCTACACTACTTGTATAACCACCAGATCTTCCCAACCAGATATTTAATTATCTCCTTTTTGAAGGTGTTAATTAATAGAGCATCAGTTTTGCTTTTGCTGGGAGTCTGTTCACAGATTCACTACTTTGTAGGGAAAAAAAAAATCCTTCCAATGTCCAGTTTCACCAGAGGCTTGATAATTTTACACACATGGGCCCCGATATTTGCTCGAGGCCATGAAGAGAGCAGGGGGAGGGGGGAGCATTTCCAGACGTGTGAGTTTCCCAGATGTCCTGTGGTATTTAACTGCAGGACGTCTTTTAAATTTTCTCAACAGGTTGCCCGTGCGACAGCCAGCCAGATTGGCAGTCAGGTGGGCAAGCAGCCAGGGAGCGGATGACTGGAGGGAGATCGCTACAAGAAGATGCTGGAGGGCTGGAAGGTGGGTAAATGTTATAATTATATTTGCACAGTTAAGGGTTGGGGTCTGACATCGAAGGGATGTCTCGGACGCTGGGGGTATCTTGGACATCGGGGGGGGTCGGCCGACCACGGCAGATAAGCTTTTGGGCCTGGAGGAAACACTCCTGCTCCTCCTGGCCCATAAGCAGTGCAATTAGGGCACTCATCTCATCATCCAGCCCTTCCCGCCTCTGTTTCACTGGAGGTGTTAAATTTAAAGGTCTGTTAAAATCAATTTAATAAGACCTACTTAACATCTCATAATGACATTAATTGCTCCAATAACTACCCACCCGCCTGCATTAATCAGGGCCATGACTCCTTCACCTCCATTAAACCCGGAAGTGGGCATGTTGGAGCCAGGTTGTGGTCGTGCTGGAAAATTCATTTATTTCAACTTCCCACCCACTCTCAACCCATCCATTCTTTGGGGATGAATTTTCCCCGTGATCTCTAGTTCTGCATTCACAGTCCAAGTCAAATAGTTTGCTTACATCCACATAATCTATATCCCACAGTATTTTAAAGAGCTGGGTGATGTCTTGCCTCAAGCTTCTTTTCTTGAATGAAAACATCCATAGTTCTCTTCTCACAACTCTACATTGCACAATAATTCTTGGCACCAATCTCTGAATCCTTACTAATGCACAAGTGTAGTAAATAGTGAGGAGGATAATAATAGACTTCAACAGGACATAGACAGGCTGTGAAGGCCTTAGAGAGGGTGCAGAAAAGATTTACTAGAATGTTCCAGGGATGAGGGACTTCAGTTATGTGGATAGACTGGAGAAGCTGAGGTTTTTCTCCTTAGAGCAGAGCAGGTTGAGAGGAGATTTGATAGAAGTGTTCAAAATCATGCAGGGTTTAGATAAAGTAAATAAAGAGAAACTGTTCCCATTGGCAGAAGGGTCGAGAACCAGAGGACACAGATTTAAGGTGATTGGCAAAAGAACCAAAGGTGGAAAAACTTTTTTACACAGCGAGTAGTTATGATCCGGAATGCGCTGCCTGAAGCAGATTCAGTCGTGGCTTTCAAAAAGGAATTGGATAAATACTTGAAGGGAAAAAATTTGCAAGCTACGGGGAAAGAGCAGGGGAATGGGACTAACTGGGTTGCTCTTACAAAGAGCCGGCACGGGCTCGATGGGCCGAATGGCCTCCTTCTGTGCTGCAACCATTCTATGATTCTAAGTGAAAACGTAGGAAGTTTATCAAGCATTGCAAGGTTCATCTGAACCCATGGTCAGCTATTTTCATTTCTTCGTTAGGGAAACCAAAATGCAAGGGTGACCCGACCTAAAAGGCCCGAGTTGCTTCACAGCCTTATTTGTTCAGCAGAACTGCAGGCTAATAGCCTTTCACCAATGCATGCCCACTTCAGTGCAAGAATCAGAAATCCTGATAAGGCAAAAAAAAACAACAGGAGCAGTGGACTGAGAGTCCAGTCCCAGTGCTTCCCTGGAGTCAGTACAGTGTTAGCTGCCAAAAAGGTAGGTCCTGTGTATAATTTTTTGTTGGATTTCTGGTTCAGGGAGATTAATTACAAAATTTTTGATGCAGCAAAAGTGAACTCTTCATTGTAGCTGGCAAGGAAATTTGGTTTACCATAGAAAAAGCCACAAATAAAGCAAATTGGATGTGGGGTTTCTGAATATATAAGAGCAAGAACATGATGGTGAATCTGTGCAAGACATTGGTTTGGCCACAGTTGGTATACTGGCTTAGAGTTTCCTCCACGTTTGCGCCCAGAGACACGTATAACCTGAGCGCAAACTAATTACGTGGCTTACAAGATCACAGAAATTTGGGCGTTACTGAGTTACATGCATGACTACAATAAGCCCAAATCTCCTCGAATTTTACATTCATCCATCAAACCCTTCATCGGAATGAATCTCTGGCCACGCCCCCAACTCTCAAATATGAATAATATGAAATGCACTTGTTCCCGAGTCTCTCAACACCACAACTGGATTCTCAGGCAAAGCAGGAAGGAAAATGATTCTTCTGGTGTTTTATTGCAGATTTTTCAGCGTTTTCTTTTAAATTTATCCTCATGAGACCTGCTTGGATTTTTATCTCATAACTACATAGAATTAAATAGAATATATAGCACAGAAACAGGGCATTTGGCCCAACAAGTCCATGCCGGTGTTTATGCTCCACTCCAACCTCCTCCCTCCCTACTTCATCTAACTCTATCAGCATATCTTTCTATTCCTTTCTCTCTTGTGTTTATCTAGCTTCTCCTTAAATGCATTTATGCTAGTTGCCTCAACTATGTGTGGTAGCGAGTTCTACATTCCAGCCACTTTCTGAGTAAAGAAGTTTCTCCTGAATTCCCTATTGGATTTATTAGTGACTATCTTATATCTTATATTTATGGCCCCTTGGTCTCCCTGCAAGTGGAAATATCTTCTCTACGTCTACCCTATCAATCCCTATCATAATCTTAAAGAACTCTATTGGGTCACCCTTTAGCCTTCTCTTTTCGAGAGAAAAGAGCCCCAGCCTGCTCAATTTTTCCTGACAGGTATAACCTCTCAGTTCTGGTATCATCCTAGTAAATCTTTTTTGGACCTTCTCCAGTGCCTCTATATCCTTCTTATAATATGGAGACCAGAACCGTGCACAATACTCCAAGTGTGGTCTAACCAAGGTTCTATACAAGTTTAATATAACTTCTCTGCTTTTCAATTCTATCCCTCTAGAAATATATCCCAGCACTTGGTTTGCTTTTTTTATGGCCTTATTAATCTGCGTCGCTATTTTTAGTGATTTGTGTATCTGTACCCCGAGATCCCTTTGCTCCTCTACCCCATTTAGACTCTTATTATCCAAGCAGTATGTGGCCCCCTTATTCTTCCGACTAAAATGTAATACCTCACGCTTGTCTATATTGAAATTCGTTTGCTAATTACACACTCATTCTGCAGGTTTATTAATGTCTTCCTGTATTTTGTTGCAGTCCCCCTCAGGATTAACTATAATGCCCAATTTGGTGTCGTCCACAAATTTTGAACTTGTACTTCCGATTCCCGAGTCCAAATCATTTTTGTAAATGGTGATCAACAGTGGTCCCAGCACCAATCCTTGTGGAACATCACTTCCCACCTTTTTGCCAGTCTGAGTAACTACCTTTAACCTCTACTCTCTTTTCTGTTTTGTACCCAGCTTGATATCCATTCTGCTACTTATCCCCTGACTCCACATGCTCTGACCTTAGTCATGAGTCTACAATGCGGTACTTTATCGAAGGCCTTTTAAAAATCCAAATATATTACATCTACTGCAGTACCGTCGTCTACCCTTTCTGTTACTACTTCAAAGAATTCAATAAGGTTGGTCAAGCATGACCTTCCCTTTTGAAATCCATGCAGAATATTCTTTATTGTATTTTCAGTTTCTAGATGTTTTTCTATTACATCTTTTGAGTAAAGATTCCATTATCTTTCCTACCACCGACGTTAAGCTAAGTATAAGTCACATTAAAAAGCTTTCCTAATTGCGGGTTCTTAAACATGCTGTGATTGATGTGCATGAATGATGGTTCAATAAGTTGAAGCTTAAATTTTCATACTAAAAGAAGAAATATATGTTGTGGGTTCGGTGCTTTCCTTGGGCTCCGATTGTTTACACTAATTTACACCCATTTTAAGTTTGGGCGTATTCCAATGAGATTGGGAGGATACTTGGGTATAACTTGCCGTCGGCAAAATTGGTGCAACATTGGCCGCATTTTCGGAACTAAGTTCTGGGTTGCGCCTAAGGAGGAAACTCCAGGTCAATGTGTGCAATTTTGATTGTCCCCTCATGAGAATATGGGATTCATAGAAAAAGTGAAATGTACGTTCATGAAGATGAGAAGGCATAGTTAAGATGAGAGACTTGAAAAACTACGGCCATAGTCACTGGAGCAGCAAAGGTAAGGGGAATCTAATAGAAGCGTTGAAAATTTTGAAAGGGTTTGAGAAAGTAAAAAGTGAAAGATTGTTTCCATTGGTGTGTGAGTTGGTAACAAGGGGATATAAGGATTTAATACTAAAAGCATAAGGGGGGACATTAAAAGCAGGTTTTTCATGCAGAGAATTATAATAATATGGAATTAATTATTACAAGTGGCTACTGAAACTGGGCCAATCACAATATTTAAAAAGGAATTAGCTAAATATCTTGAGAAGAAAAATATTCAAGACTACGGGGAAAGAAAAGGAAATAGAATTAGAATGGTGGAGCTGGAACTGGCAGAGGTTTGACAGACCTCATGGCCTCCTTGTGTGCTGAGGTTTCTATATCGAGCTGACATTGACTTGCTAGTTATGAATCAGGCAACATCTATATCAGTAGAAAGAGAACAATCTATGGCAATACAGCAGTGAACAGACAAATACAATATAGGAAAACCAGATAGAAAAGTACATATTTATCCCAAAGATTCAAAAAGGTAAAATTTGCTAAGAATTGATAACTGCTGATAATTGAAGGGCAACAACAATCTGGAGTCTTGCACAAAGACGTTGCTCAGCTGATACATTTTCAACTGGATATTACCAGTCGTCTTCCATTAGCTGCAATTTGCATGGCTTAAGTAATGGCATCAATCATAATCATTGTCACAGCGGTTGCACTGGGTTGCACTGAGATTTTGTGGTTCAGATTTCCTGAAGTTTGCATCGTTAGGGTGAGGTAAATGAGTTTAGTTCCAGTTAGCACCAGAAATTCTTGTAGTATAGGCCAAGGAATATGTACTGTTGGTTTAATTTACACTTCACAGAGTAAAAGTATTATAAGCTGTTGGATGCCTAACAAATATCAAAAATTAAGGATATTATGTATGGAAATTTCATTATAATAGATGTAAATAGCTGTAGCTCCAGATTTAGCCACTGCAAAACGATAAATATATACAGAGGTTATATTCATTATATCTTTGTATTTAAATAGTAATGGTGGTTAGCTGCAGAGCAGGCACATGTGACAAAATGACTGATTGTTTTCTGTAAATTGATGTCAACAAACAGTAATTGTCTTTTCCAGTGAGTAATGTCAGTGAGCAGAGACCATTTGCTGTGGATATTACAAAGCTCACGTTTCAACCAAAGCAATACTAGTGAAATGTTCTCGAGCTATTTTAATGTTGCACGAGCCACCTTGAAACATAGAAACATAGAAAATAGGAGCAGGAGAAGGCCATTCGGCCCTTTGAGCCTGCTCCGCCATTCAATATGATCATGGCTGATCCTCCTATCTCAAAACCATATTCCCACTCTCTCCCCATGCCCCTTGATGCCTTTTGTGTCTAGAAATCTATCTAGCTCCTTCTTAAATATATTCAGTGACTTGGCCTCCACAGCCTTCTGTGGTAGAGAATTCCACCCTCTGAGTGAAGAAATTTCTCCTCACCTTTGTCCTAAATGTTCTACCCCATATCCTGAGACTATAACCCCTCGCTCTGGACCCCCCAACCAGGGGAAACATCCTCCCTGCATCCTGTCTGTCTAGCCCTGTCATAATTTTATATGTTTCAATGAGATCCCCTCTCGTTCTTCTAAACCAGAGTGAATACAGGCCTAGTCGACCCAATCTCTCCTCATACGACAGTCCTGCCATCCCAGGAATCAGTCTGATGAACCTTCGCTGCACTCCCTCTATGGCAAGTATATCCTTTCTTAGGTAAGGAGATCAAAACTGCACACAATACTCCAGGTGTGGTCTCACCAAGGCCCTGTATAACTGCAGTAAGACATCCTTGCTCCTGTACTCAAATCCTCTTGCAATGAAGGCCAACATAGCATTTGCCTTCCTAACTGCTTGTTGCACCTGCATGTTTGATTTCAGTGACTGGTGTACAAGGACACCCAGGTCTCTTTGTACATCAACATTTCCCAATCTATCACCATTTAAATAATACTCTGCCTTTCTGTTTTTCCTTCCGAAGTGGATAACTTCACATTTATCCATGTTATACTGCATCTGCCATGTATTTGCCAACTCACTCAACTTGTCTAAATTGCCTTGAAGCCTCTTTGCATCTTCCTCACAACTCACAATCCCACCTAGTTTTGTGTTGTCAGCAAACTTGGAAATATTACATTTGGTTCCCTCATCCAAATCATTGATATATATTGTGAATAGCTGGGGCCCAAGCACTGATCCCTGCGGTACCCCACTAGTCACCGCCTGCCACCCCGAAAAAGACCCAAGGAAATTCCTGGCCTTTGTGTCGTTTTAGTTAGTGGCTACCCCTTCGGTCTCCGTACATAAACTGCTTGGCAAAAATGGCTGCAGTTCAGATTCCTGTACCCAGCCCGTGTTGATAAAATGTTGCAAGTTTCATCAGTTACAGACTGGAGAGAGAAATAATTCAAACTTAAACGATGCTCTGTGACTGGTTTTGTTTGTATTCGATTGACAATTCCTTTTTGAATTTGAGAGGTCTGATGCATGAAATCCTAGTGAGTCATCGCTGGGATAAATAAAATACTGTTCTATTTAACTCGACGCGGTTGCAAAATTCTATTTATCCTTTCTTTCAAACTGACCAGTACTGATTGGTTACTTCTGAGATTTCAAATTACCACCTCTCATAGAATTTTCCAATTGCGTTGAGTTAAACAGAACAGTATTTTATTTATCCTCGCAAAATCTGGCATTTCCAGGAAATCACTCCCCTCAAAATCAAAACTTCAATGCTGGTGTCATTGGTCTGCCTGCCCCTCCCCGCAGTCTGGTGAACACTTGTGATGGTCAAGATGCCTACCAATATCATGCTAATTAGGAACCTCCACCAATCCAAGATCACTGGCGGGGTAAGAGGAGGTGGTTCCCAGTTTGTGTATCCTAGCATTTACGCCAGACGTGAAGCCCCCCTGCCCCCATTTGAGGGTCCTTTGTGTATTTAAGAGCTATTTAAAAAAGGACTAGCTTAATCTGGAGTGTTGCACATTTTCATTTATTATTTTGTGCACTTGAAGAATTAGTTGGAAGGATATCTATTCTGTATATACAATTACATTGACAAACTGTTTCTTATGTACTTGTTTATCTTTTGTAAAATCTGTTTGATATTTTAACTTAAAATAAGGTCTGGTCTGATGCTCGGTCGCTTTCAAAGAACAGAGTAACATCTTAAGATAAGTTCAGTATCTAAAAGCAATTACGAGACAGGGTTTGCTGTTCATTACCCTGGCATGTTATTGAAAGCAAGAATAGACACCCTCGACGGATTGAGGAGATGAGAGTTACCCTCGAAACTGATCGAAGATATTGGAGCAGAAATAATCTAGAGTAAAAAGGTTAAAAAAGATCCAAGGATGTAACGGGACAACAGTTTACTTTTGACTGCATCCATGTTTGAGGAAGACATACCAAATCTGTACTCTTTCGGGTTCTTACGTCTGACAGTCCTGGTTCGCTGCTGCATTCTTTTTAAATAATGGAATTGCAAAGTAATAATAAAGCTAATATTGACTGAATCCACAGGTTATAGAAATGATGAGTGCACAATATGGCCTCTGTCTTTGGTTTGAAGCATTACAATACAATCTTCTCAGCTCTAAACACACTACACGGCCTCTCCAACATCCCAGATGGCACCCTGGTTGTGCACGCATGTTTCGAGCATGACGTGTACCGGATGCCATCTTGGTATAGGAGTTCACGCATGCGCGAACGCCGGAAGCATGTAAAGTAAGGAGAAAATGGATACAATCAGTGTGCAACGCTGGTTTAAAGTCATAAGTTGCAAAATGGTGTCTAACGCTCAACTCAACGCACAGTCTTAACCCTGACCATCTGAATGTGTCTTAGAGTGCCTGGAGACCCCACCAGCACTATTTAAAGGGACCATGCAGGATTTACAGGTTAGTGGCTGGATAATACGTTAACATCACTCACAATTTAATTTTGAATACAGTAAAAGTGGAGCTTTTAAAAATAACTACAGAATTCACAATTATAATAAATAAAGCACAATAAAACAAATTTACTGTCAAAATTAATTGAGTTTATTTTGGTGAATGTCTTAATTAAGTCATTCCTGACCTGCCCTTCCTTCTGTGCCCTTTGTCTGGAATCTCTGGACCTCATGGATTAATAAATAAAGTAAACCTTTCACTATAGCTGTATGATATTGGCAAATTTGGATACAATTTCATTGCTCCGACCAAATCTAAAAAGCTTCTTGTATTTCATATGTCCTCCATTAGGCCTCATTGGCCAAACTATGTTGTTTACTTTCCTTATAGCCCTACCCGCCCCAGGAGATCATTTACCAGTAGGTCAAGGCATCTTTCCCTTGAAGGCATCTATACAGAAATGTTCGTGGCCACAACTACTAAATCAGCAGTCAATATGGAGAAATACGTCTTCGGTGGATGCATTGGGTAGTTAACAAGATGGTGTTGCGGCACTCTGATATCCCTGGACACTTTTGTCAAATGGTTTGATACCTATGGATACAAACAAACATGACTATTGTACATGGAGAAAACCTACAAGTTGGGCCATTGCAAAAAGTGGTATGTACATGGTTTGTTGGATTGCTGGAGGTTTAATGCTCCAGTGCCCCCAACCCTAACCCTTCACTTGGCGGTGTTGATAAGGGTGAAAATTATTTGCAAACCTGTGGAAAGTAAGAAGTTCTTGAAGGGATGCCCGTTGTTGATGCCCCTTGATTTGATGCTTCTAGGTCTGCTACAATTTATGTTTGCTCTGAAACAGGCAGAGAAGCTATCAGCTTTTCCTCTAGATTAAGTTGGTTAGGTTGGTTCACACATTCAAATTTATGCCAATCTACATTTAACATAGAAAAGTGTATCATCATCCTTCCTCTTCAACCCATTCAGTTGCTGCCTGTCAATCCTCTTCATGTGTGAATTGCCATTAGTGAGTTTGCAGCACTCTTGTCATATTCTGATATTCTGGATAACAGACATGAATAGCAATGTTTATTCGCAGTCACAATTAAAGTCTATTTATAAATTCAGCAATTCTGTGAACATTAAGTAAATTCCTGCCATTGATAGGATCACATACATCAACTGCATTTGTTATACACTGTAGTTGAATTTTGGTTGATTAACATGCAATTGGATAGCACTCATAGCCACTGATGCTGCATATTCTGTGTCCCTCCACTTCACTCCAGTGTCAGATTGGACCCTGACTCTGAATTCAGGCTGTACTTGCTATGTTGATGTGAAGCCAAAACACTTTGCACTGAAATGCAATTGTCGTGTGAGTGTATCCTTACTGTTACAGACAGCTGGTGCTCATTGTGGTTTAATTTGCAAATAAACTTTAAGTTACTTCACCTAATAACACTCTGATCATTGTCTTGATATTCTGCCATTCCAAAGTGATTTAAAACACAGTTATGTGTCCAGGGAGCTATAGACCAGTTAGTTTAACGTGGTGGTAGGAAAGATAATGGATTCTTCACTCAAAGATGTAATAGAAAAACATCTAGAGAATGAAAAAATCATGAAGAATAGTCAGCATGGATTTCAGAAGGGAAGGTCATGCTTGACCAACCTTATTGAATTCTTTGAAGAAGTAACAGAAAGAGTAGACAAGGGTAATGTAGTAGATGTAATATATTTGGATTTTCAAAAGGCCTTCAATAAGGTACCACATTGTAGACTCATAAGGTCAGAGCATGTGGAGTCAGGGGACAGGTAGCAGAATCAGTAGCAAGTTGGCTACAAAACTGAAAACAAAGTTGGGGTTAAGGGTAGCTACTCAGACTGGCATAAGGTGGGAAATGGTGTTCCACAGGGATTGGTGCTGGGACCACTGCTGTTCACAATTTACATTAACAATTTAGATTCGGGAATCGGAAGTGCAATTTCAAAATTTGTAGACGACATCAAATTGGGGGGTATAGTTAGTACAAAGGAAGAATGCAAGAAAATGCAAGAGGACATTAATAAACTTGAAGAATGGGTGTGCAATTGCCAAATGAATTTCAATATAGATAAATGTGAGGTGTTGCATTTGGTAGGAAGAATAAGGAGGCCACATTTTGTTTGGATAATAAGAATATAAATGGGATAGAGGAGCAAAGGGATCTAGGGGTTCAGATACACAAATCACTAAAAGTAGCAATGCAGGTTAATAAGTCCATAAAAAAGGCAAATTAAGCACTGGGATTCATTTCTAGAAGGATAGAATTGAAAAGCAGATCAGTTATGTTAAATTTGTTTAGAACCTTGGTTTGACGACATTTGGAGTATTGTGAACAGTTCTGGTCTCCATATTATAAAAAGGATATAGAGGCATTGGAGAAGGTGCAAAAAAGATTCACAAGGATGATACCAGAACTGAGAAGATATACTTATCAGGAAAGGCTGAACTGGCTGGGGCTCTTTTCTCTAGAAAAGAGAAGACTGAGGAGTAACCTGATAGAGGTCTTTAAGATAATGAAAGGGTTTGATAGGGTAGACGTAGAGAAAATGTTTTCACTTGTGGTGGGGTCCAAAATTAGAGGTCATAAATATGAAATAATCACTAATAAATTCAATAAGGAATTGAGGAGAAACTTTACCCAAAGAGTGGTAAGAATGTGGAGCATGCTACCACTAGGAGTAGTTGAGGCAAATAGCATAAATGCATTTAAGGGGAAGCTAGATAAGCACATGAGGGGGAAAGGAATAGAATGGTATGCTGATAGGGGTTGATGAAGTAGGGAGGGAGGAAGCTTGTGTGGAGCATAAACACTGGCATAGACCAGTTGGGCCGAATGGCCTGTTTCTGTGCTGTCGTTTTGATGTAACTCGATGTACAGAACTTCTGGTAAGCAGACTATGGCAATTGGAATCTTTGTTAGACCAGGATGTCAGATTTTTGCGAGGTCGTGTGAACTCTGCAGCGCTCGGATTGTAGGGGACCAAGGTTCACTTATGGGAATGGCTGTAAAACTTTTGAAAGAGAAAACAATACTTTGAAAATCTGAATCGTAACAGTTTAATCTTAAAAGTGGTTTTCTGAATTCCCAAACAGTACTGTTATACGAAAGGCACTTAGTACCGAACACTAGTTTTGTTTTATAGCCACTAGCACTGCCTAGCAATCCCATTTAATCTTTTTGCTTCATGACATTTGATACCTAAAACTTTACATGTCAGCAACCACACTTCCCAAAACAACAGTTGTACAGGCACAATACGATACTAAAGTGGATACTTCATAGGCCATTACCTTGAGATATAAATGCATCTTCCCTTGCATCTGACCTGTTGATGCTTTTCTGGTGAACCTGCACAGGATGTAATCAACAACAGTTTTAACTGTTCTTTCGTAAAGTTCATCATAGTGTAAAAATATGGGGTACATTTTCCTCTATAATTTCTTTTAATTACTAAACTACCACTGATTTATAATGGTTTAGAAACAGAATTTGTCTTTAACGTTATACACAGATCAAAATATATACCAGCAGGTTTGTTATATAACCATGTCATTGACAGGCACTGTCAATTTGTGTTTTGTTTGTTTAGAAAGTTATTTTCCCATTTTCTCTCATTAAATATAAATCTTGACACATTATGCAGCAAATACCAGGTGGCTGGCTCCCAAGACTTTGTCAATGAATCTCCATAGCTGGTCACTGGAAGGTGCACATCACTGGGTCTCTGATTTATCCTTCTTCCTTTCGGGAAATTCGTGGTCTCCAATCATGGTCAATTGCTCACTGGCCAAGATCGGAAGCTCGCTGACTGGAGAAATGCAGACACAAGCCAATGTAGTGGCAACATGCTGCATCACCTGAACAGTAAAGAGATTGACAGTAATGTGGATTGCTTCTGGAATGTGTTCAGAGTTGTTTCATGGGGCAGTAAAAATACGATTTCACCAATTCAAACTTGCTTCTGTCATTGTGCTCAGATCTAGCAACTGGTGCAAGGAATATTGACTTCATTGCAGTGGGAAAAATGTGGCTTACTTAAACAACAATCCTCTGTACTGCATGAATTATAAAAAGTTGTTTCTATGAATCTGGATGTTGTTATAGCTGCACTAAGTCAACTGAAAGGAAATTACTTTGGCTTCATTTGCAGCTCCCATATTGGCCAGGTAGTTAATATTAGACCAATATTAAGTAACTTGCAACATCTGTAATTCACTCTAAATACTGCTCTAAATGCAAATAGAAAACCAGGAATGAAGTACCTTATTAAATGTTTACTGTGAATAGGTTCCATTTTTATATGTCCACCCATTCTATTTATTACCATTCTTTCACTGATGGCTTTAAGCTGGCTGCATGAAAATGTAAGGAATCTTACAACACCAGGTTATAGTCCAACAATTTTATTTTAAAATCACAAGCTTTCGGAGATTATCCCCTTCGTTAGGTGAATGAGTGAAAGATTCTCAAATCGCATATCTTATATTAGGCTGGGACAGCATCACACCAATCAAAAGGTGTCGTTGTTGTTCAAACAGGCCAGTCACGGAGAACAGCACGTCCCAGTACACTGGATATACATTGTGTCAATTACACAGACAGAAAGAAAGAGACCCAAATGGCAGAGAGAGAGAGAATATTAAAACACATAATTTTTTTTCCCTTTTTGCTGGTGGGGTTACGTGTAGCGTGACATGAACCCAAGATTCCGGTTGAGGCCGTCCTCATGGGTGCGGAACTTGGCTATCAACTTCTGCTCGACGATTTTGCGTTGTCATGTGTCTCGAAGGCCGCCTTGGAGAACGCTTACCCGAAGATCAGTGGCTGAATGTCCTTGACTGCTAAAGTGTTCCCCGACTGGGAGGGAACCCTTCTGTCTGGCGATTGTTGCGCGGTGTCCGTTCATCCGTTGTCGCAGTGTCTGCATGGTCTCGCCAATGTACCATGCTCCGGGGCATCCTTTCCTGCAACGTATGAGGTAGACAACGTTGGCCGAGTCACAGGAGTATGAACCATGTACCTGGTGGGTGGTGTCCTCTCGTGTGATGGTGGTATCCGTGTCGATGATCTGGCATGTCTTGCAGAGGTTGCTGTGGCAGGGCTGTGTGGTGTCGTGGACGCTGTTCTCCTGAAAGCTGGGTAATTTGCTGCGAACGATGGTCTGTTTGAGGTTGGGTGGCTGTTTGAAGGCGAGTAGTGGAGGCGTGGGGATGGCCTTAGCGAGGTGTTCGTCGTCATCGATGACATGTTGAAGGCTGCGGTGAACATGGTGTAGTTTCTCCGCTCCGGGTCTCTTTCTTTCTGTCTGTGTAATTGACACAATGTATATCCAGTGTACTGGGACGTGCTGTTCTCCGTGACTGGCCTGTTTGAACAACAACGACACCTTTTGATTGGTGTGATGCTGTCCCAGCCTAATATAAGATATGCGATTTGAGAATCTTTCACTCATTCACCTGACGAAGGGGATAATCTCCGAAAGCTTGTGATTTTAAAATAAAATTGTTGGACTATAACCTGATGTTGTAAGATTCCTTACATTTGTCCACCCCAGTCCATCACCGGCATCTCCACATCATACATGAAAATGTGGCAGTGCATTTTCAATAAATAATGTTTATGTCTGGAGTAGAAGAGGAATACCACTGTTCAAATACTAATTTCTTGATGGTACTTACCAATGTCCTAATGACAATGCTGATCTAGTTGTCTTTGAAGACAATGTAACATTTGTGTTTGATAGTAACAGATACACATAAACATGAAAGCACAATTACCCACACATCCCCCACCTCCATCATTCTACTCTCTCTTCTATAGTATAATTTGGTGTTAATGAACAATTAGGTATGTATCCCAGGGGTTTTACTGTGCTAAGGTGAAGCTAAGTCTAAAACAAGAAATAGTACAATAAAAACAATATGGAAACACTGTGCAGTTATTGTTATCAGATCACCTGGTTTCTTCACTACAATCTACATTAGAATCAAAAATATTAACAGTTCCACCAGAAATGGGAGTAGGTGTTTTGGAATAGGAATAGCTGCAATTTAAAATTAATATTGTAATGTATTAGGGGTTTTGAAATATTTTGATAACAAATCACAGCAAAACTATCATCTCTCTGGTGATCTACTGATGTTTTAGTTTCCCTTTCCCTTTCCCTTTAGCACTCTGGAAGCCGAGTAATAACTCAAAAGGTGCAACAGTCTGTTGGGGAAGCTGGGGAATTTTCTCTGGTTGCACATTTAGGTAGGTGGTCGATGCACCTGTTCAGTATTTTGGGAAAAAAAATGATTCTGTAACAACTAATGCACCATTGGTTTACAACTTGCAGTGCTTAAAAGATGGCTGCAAACAGGGCACCCTTCTCCACACCTCCCCTTCTCCACACCTCCCCATCTCCCCACCTGTGAGCACAAAGACAAAAAAACTGAACAAACATGGATGCTGGTAAATGTTAAACAGGCTGCAACTCAAAGAAAACGCTTGTGTAATGAAAGAAAATTCATCAAAACTTTCTAGATCGTTCCTGCTTCTCTGTCACTCTTTATTTGTCACACATGCCAGCAGAACCAGATATTTGGCAAACTCCCAGCTACTTCATTACAGTGAAGGTAAATTCTACTTTTAGTAAGGAAGAGCAATAAGGAAAATTTGTTATTTATGTGTAACTGAAGGATAAAGCTGTGTAAAAACTGTATAAATGATTAAATCCCCTGCTGTTGGCAGTATATCCAAAGCAAATTTGTAATAGAAATATGTGTTATGAGGCAAAAACCCTGTTTGTATTGACACAGCAACTGTGATAAGGTTTACTTTGGGTATTGCAGACGCAAGAATCTGTACTGCCTTGTTTATACTGCAGTCACACTGGGGCACAAGGATAACAAGAATGCCATTCTTTTTGAGGCTTTGCAGATAACTAAATCTGTACGGTTTCCAAGCAACAGCAGGACTCAAAGGATAGTTGTTCCCACAGAGTGCTGGGAAAAAGTTTACACTACCTCTCATGGAGTGTAAAACCTACACTGAACTCAGCACTTCTATGGCAAGATTTGTAATGCTTTCAGAAGCAGTGTTTACACTGGAGACTTGCTCCAGGATAAAGTCTCCACTGTAAACAGGGGATTTGAGTCACATACTGTGGAAGAAAATGTGAAGACTGTAATGCAGATATATCTGGTGTGAAAATATTTTCAAATTTTAATACTGATAGATGTTAGAAAAAAAAGGGAGTCTTTTGCAAATGTTATTGTTTTTAAACCTTCTGTTTCTGTTCGGTTTAGGCTGTCATTGGTCAAAAAAAATGTCAAGGTCTAGAAAAGGTTATTTGGCCAAATCAAGCTCATTCCCTTCATTCATTCCCCACATGACCCAGTCCAAAATCCAATTACTGTTTTCACTCCCTTGGTGTTTTTTAATGCCACCACCTTAGCTGGTGGTTTATTCCAAACATACATCCCCCTTTTGAGTAAAGATATTTTTCCTGAGATCCCTCTTAAATTTACTTTTACTGATTCAAATGTTTGACCATTTGTTCTACTGCCCTGACTAATATTGAAATAATGTTCACTTTTTCTATAGCTTTTAATATTTTATATACCTCAACGAGGTCCCCACCCCTTAACATTCTTCTCTGTAGATTGTAGAGCTTAACGCTTTCTAATCTTTTCTTATAGATTATACTTTTACACTTGGGATCATCCTTGTTGCTGTTCTCCATATCATCTTCAAAGTATACATGTCCCTTTTGAAGTATGGCAACCAACTCTACACAGTACTCCAAATGTGGTCTTGCCCAAGCATTAGCATGACCTCCACAGTCTTACCCTCCACTGTTCTGGCTATGTTTCCCAACATTCTATTTTCCTTTGCAATTGCTCTCCATACTATCTCAACATTGAAAGTGATGAGTCTACAGTTACCTCCAGGTTCCTTTCAAAATTTCTGTGCTCATTCTATTCCCTTCATTTTACAATGAATGTGCAATGGGTCAGATAGTTTGGAAAAGTTAAAAAAATATAAGAAATATAAGCTTGAATCCAAATACTTTAGAAATAGGAATTGCACCAAAGAATTGGAGGGAGGCAATGGTTCTACACCTGCTCAGGAAAGGGATAAACCAGGTAATTATAGAAAAGTTAGCCTCACATTAATAGTGGAAAAGTTGCTAGAGATCATAATAAGGGATAGCATTGGTGAACACTTAGAAAACTATGAGCTACTACTCAAGGACAATCAAAATGGATTTATAAAAGGCAGGTCATGTTTCACTAACTTAATCAAGTTCTATGAGAAAATCACTGAGTGACAGTCAAAGGTTATGCAGTACTTTTGGGTTTTGATAAGGTGCCACATAAGAGACTTGTAATGATTAAGGCCCACGGTATTAAAGGTAAAGTGGTGACATAGCTGAAGTTTAGAAAGCAGAGAGGAGTAAATGGTTGTTTCTCAGATTGCCAAGATGTGGCTAGTGGCATGCCATAGAGATCTGTGATGGGTCCTGTTGTTCTCATTTTAATGATTCGGACATGGGAAAAGAGAGAATTGTATCAAATTTTCAGATGGTATAAAATTAGGGGACATGACAGAATGTAAGGAAGAATGGAGGAGACTGAATGAGGACATAGACAGATTGGGGAGTGGGCAAACATAGGTAAATACAGTTCAATACAGATAAATGTGAAGTAGTGCATTTTGGAGAAAAAGAACAGAAAATAGAGACAAACTCAAAATGGTATAATTCTCAATGGTGAAAAGGATGAGAAAATGAGGGGTATGGTAACCTGGATCTTTAAAAGCAGGTTTGCAGGTTAAAAAAGCCACAGAAAGACCATATGGGATTCTGGGTTTTGATGATGAATCTGTAAAAGACATTGTTTGAGCCAAGGTTGGAGTGCTGTGTGCAGTTTTGGTTACCTTATTAGGGAAGGATATTGAAACTTGGGAAATGATGCAATGTGGACTCACTAAACTGATACCAGATATAAGAGAGATGGTTATGGTGAAAGATTTTTTAAAAAGGACAGTATTCACTGGAGCAGAGAAGGCTAACAGGAATTTAAAAGAAGTGTTCAAAAAAATTTGACAGGTTTAGAAATAGTCAATAGTAAAAGATTATTTTTACTTTTCAATGAATCAGTAACAAGTGGACATAAACTTAGGTTTAGTATTAGAAGTATAAAGATGGAGGTTTGAAGCAAATTTCTCATGCAAAGGGTTATTAGAATATTAAATGAATTGCCACAAGTAATTCCACCCAAACCCACGACCTTTACCACCTAAAAGGACAAGGGCAGCAGGCACATGGGATCAACACCATCTGCACGTTCCCCTCCAAGTCACACACCATCCCGGCTTGGAAATATATTGCCGTTCCTTCATCGTCGCTGGGTCAAAATCCTGGAACTCCCTTCCTAACAGCACTGTGGGAGAACCTTCACCACACGGACTGCAGTGGTTCAAGAAGGCGGCTCACCACCACCTTCTCAAGGGCAATTAGGGATAGGCAATAAATGCTGGCCTTGCCAGCCACGCCCACATCCCATGAATGAATGAAAAAAAAACTACTGGAACTGCATTAACTATGGCATTTAAGAGGGAGTTAGATAAACTTTTGGAGAAGAAAACTATTGAAGGGTACGGAAAAGAGTAGGGAAATGGGATTAGGGGTAGGTAACTGATGTGAAGCTAACTCATCATGGGTCTCCTGTACTGGAATTTCTATGATTTTATGTAAAGTAAATGTTAAGAAGTCAACAAGAAGAAAGGACTTCAAAAATGGCGAGATCGGTTTAAAGTTTAAGCCATGGTAATATGTGCTGATTTTGCTTCATTAATCTCTGAAAATGAGCATTGATTCATCAAGTCACCTAGATAATAACAAAGAAATACATGTTAACGAAGCTATAATGACATACTAGGTGTAGAATGGGATCAGACACAGCTGAGACACCCCTATGCAGATGTTGAGATAATGCAGCACAATGATATTACATCTGTTAATGTTATATATTTTTCCACTGCATAAAAATACATAGAGGTCTAATTTATATCTCAGACTACAGTCAGTCTAAATCTACCAGGACAGCCCCCCTAATAGCCTGGTTTATTGCCCATTGTCACTCACAGACCTTTGGTGCCATTATAATGGCTTTGTCAGTGCTCTATTGTGAACTATTTGGACCTCTTTTATTGTATTGCAAAGAACATTGTAGCAAACTGTAATTGAAAGTTTTACCATATCTGCAACATGGTATTTGCTTTGATTTAAGTTTTATTTAAGAACATAAGAAATAGGAGCAGGAGTAGGCCAATCGGCCCCTCGAGCCTGCTCCGCCATTCAATAAGATCATGGCTGATTTGATCCTAACCTCAAATCTAAATTCATGTCCAATTTCCTGCCCGCTCCCCGTAACCCCTAATTCTCTTTACTTCTAGGAAACTGTCTATTTCTGTTTTAAATTTATTTAATGATGTAGCTGAATCTGTTGCTTTTGTAGAGTGAAGCCTGAATCCGAAGTTGAGTGGTCATTCTCCCACAGTCCTCCACTGTGACTTGTGGACTCAATTTTTTTCCAAAAGAATGTGCTCAGATGACATGTTGATTTAAATATGTGACATGATTTCTTTATATGATGCAAATGCCAGATCAGTATCTCAACTTCTGTACTGGGGTCGCTCAGGTGTATCTGATCCCACACTGTGCTTTGTCTTCAATAACTTGGGGGATGTCTTCAAAAATTACACTTTTCTCTTTTTTTTTGTTGTTGGTGATTGCTACCCCCTCTAGAGAGCTGTCAACTCCCAAACTGAAAGACAAGCAGGACTGAATCATAGTGGGCAGATAGAGACAGAATTGGATAGTGGGCTGACAAATGGTGTTTTATCTTTAATGCTGAGAGGACTAAGCCAATAACTCTGTCAAGAAAGCTTGACAGCAATTGCCCACCCATCCCTCTTCTATAAAGGTACCAGGCTGTGTTCAGTTAAAAATATTCAGTTCCTTGGCTTTGTAATGACATCTAAGCTATGGGGCAAATAGGTGAAGAAGATAACTAAAAAAGTTGGCAGAAGATTGAATTCTCTTCTGATAAAGTTCAGCTCCATATGTCACAATCAACAAGATCAACAATCAACAAAGCCTGCCTCTCCCCAGTGATGGAATACTGCTGTTTAGCAGGCTGCAGAAAAAAACCCTTTCTTGCTCCTGGACTTAACACTGCTAAAGCCACTATGGCCATTGGACTGGGGACGGTTCATCTTGTTCATGCCACATTCTCTCCTCCACAACATTGCAGGGATGTGACTGGGCCATCAGATCATGACTAGAGCAGCACTACAACAAGTGTCTTGTATACAAACCAGGCCTCTGTGTTTGTGCTATAAACACAACAGCTGCAACACCTGAACATTCTGTATCGATTTAAAGAGTCAATGTGAAACACATGGTGAAACTTGCCATACTATTTCTCTTGTCTGTAGAATTCCACACCAACTGTGAAATTATATACCAAATAGTATCCCCTGTAAGCAATCAAATATTTTCAACCTTAGAATCATAGAAGTTTACAACATGGAAACAGGCCCTTCGGCCCAACATGTCCATGTCGCCCAGTTTATACCATCAAGCTAGTCCCAACTGCCTGCACTTGGCCCATATCCCTCTATACCCATCTTACCCATGTAACTGTCCAAATGCTTTTTAAAAGACAAAATTGTACCCGCCTCTACGACTGCCTCTGGCAGCTCGTTCCAGACACTCACCACCCTTTGAGTGAAAAAATTGCCCCTCTGGACCCTTTTGTATCTCTCCCCTCTCACCTTAAATCTATGTCCCCTCGTTATAGACTCCCCTACCTTTGGGAAAAGATTTTGACTATCTACCTTATCTATGCCCCTCATTATTTTATAGACTTCTATAAGATCACCCCTAAACCTCCTACTCTCCAGGGAAAAAAGTCTCAGTCTATCCAACCTCTCCCTATAAGTCAAACCATCAAGTCCCGGTAGCATCCTAGTAAATCTTTTCTGCACTCTTTCTAGTTTAATAATATCCTTTCTATAATAGGGTGACCAGAACTGTACACAGTATTCCAAGTGTGGCCTTACTAATGTCTTGTACAACTTCAACAAGACATCCCAACTCCTGTATTCAATGTTCTGACCAATGAAACCAAGCATGCTGAATGCCTTCTTCACCACCCTATCCACCTGTGACTCCACTTACAAGGAGCTATGAACCTGTACTCCTAGATCTCTTTGTTCTATAACTCTCCCCAACGCCCTACCATTAACGGAGTAGGTCCTGGCCCGATTCGATCTCCCAAAATGCATCACCTCACATTTATCTAAATTAAACTCCATCTGCCATTCATCGGCCCACTGGCCCAATTTATCAAGATCCCGTTGCAATCCTAGATAACCTTCTTCACTGTCCACAATGCCACCAATCTTGGTGTCATCTGCAAACTTACTAACCATGCCTCCTAAATTCTCATCCAAATCATTAATATAAATAACAAATAACAGCGGACCCAGCACCGATCCCTGAGGCACACCGCTGGTCACAGGCCTCCAGTTTGAAAAACAACCCTCTACAACCACCCTCTGTCTTCTGTCGTCAAGCCAATTTTGTATCCAATTGGCTACCTCACCTTGGATCCCGTGAGATTTAACCTTATGTAACCTTGTATTTGATATTGCAGCATGCATTATGCAACAAGAAAGCATTTGGATTACCCGTGCTACTTTGAACCAATTCCTCCCTCTCTTTATTCCCCCAGCTAAGGTCAATTATGTGAGGTATTTGTTCGTGTTAAAGTTGCCTGTAGTTGTATCTTATTATGTTAACTAATATACAAGAAACATAGAGGGGGAAGTCTGTATTGATGCATGACTTGAGGTGTCACAGACAATATTCTATTTTGCTGTATGAAAGCTCATCTCTGCTGATTATTGTGTTGCACAGTATTCCATAAACAAGTGAAGTATCAGTGAAGAGATGGTAAAAAGCTAGGGATGGAATTTCTGCAGGTGTTCCCGATCTCCCACCATAATTTTGGCAGAAAATTGGAAGAAACCTTGGAGAAACGGTGTAAATGGCCCCAATGGATCTCTTGTCCAAAAAGGTTTGTGGTTCCTCTTGATCCCAGTGAAAATGGTCTCTGAGGCTATTTCCTCTTAGTGAGCTGACAGGGAAGCGCCCCAGAAATACATCAATTGAGTTGATGAATATTTAAAAGCAAAACAATAAAAGAGGCAAAATAGGTCCTTGAGGTATTGCAAGGCATAATGCAATGATGTGGTTGTAACACATCAGTTAGCAATCGAATTCAACCGGCGGTATCTTTCAAATGTACATGCAGGGAGAGAAATCTCCAGTGTTCGAGACTATTGAGGCCCTAACTACTGCAGTGAATGTCAAATGAAGACTATTGAACTTCGAGCCTACAAGTGTTTGAATAAATCTAAATGGCTGTTTCCATACCCCTTGTAGGTTAAGGTTATTTGATCAGGACAATAATTATATCTCCTGAGGTTAAGATACTGTCTGAGTAATGCAGCTGCTGTGTATACAAAATTCTATTGGAGGCAGTGGGTGATGTAATTTTGACATGAATTTTGAATAATCAGCTTGATTATTAGTTTAACAACTTTCCTTGTTTGTTGTTGATTGTGTTCCTTTGCATTTTTTCATTGTTGTTTTTGCTTTTGGTGTAGCTTTTAGAGTTTTGGCATTAATTTGTCCCCCATCCTCCCATTTTCCTTCTGTGGTTTGTTGCCAGCTGCAATTTTAGTTGCCACAACCACAATTCTCCAAATAGGCACCCTGTTGGGTATACTTCTCTATTAGCTGGTTTTGGAAGAGGATCTGAGAAGGTGTGAGAGGGAGATATATTTATACCTGAAGTGGTTTTGCTGCATCCGCCATTACTCAATCATTTGTGTGTCCAGACTAAGATGTGCCTATCTAGACTTGTTATGGAGAGATATGCCTTCAATGTGTATAATTCACAAGGTGGGTAGTTACAGAAATGTGCTTTCTCCTGAAGCCAGACATTCAAACAAGTTGCAGGAGAGGGATAGTTATTTCAGTGACTATCAAAGTGACCACATCTTAAACTTCTCCACAATTGGTTCCTTCCAAGCAATAGCAGGGAATATCTACAGTGCAAAGGTGCATAAAACAAGTGGCAGATGCCTTGCTTTCCAGGGCTAACCTATTACATTCCCCATGGAAAGCAGCACAACTAGGCATTACACTTTTATCATGTGGCAGGTTTCTCCAAAGTGCAGGGCATTATTAATGACATGAACATAGCCATATGGCTCCTACCACAATTCCACAGCCTTCAAGAACAGAAAGAAGTTGAACTCCATTGATGTATAGTGATCTAAGGCCACAGGCTTACCGTTATGTGGATGTCTGTCAGCTTGGTAAGAGTTATAATGCCTTCATTTTATGGCAATCTATGGTGCCACGATTACTTTACGGGGCAGGAAGATGGGATAGATGGCTATTCAGCTTCCAATGATATCCAGTTCAACCCTGGCTCATAAGCCACTTGAAACATGAACAAGAGCAGAACAGCAATATACACAGCCACCAAGATCGTGGTGGAATGTATCATCAGAATGTTAAAACATAAGTTCAGCTAACACCAGCCTTTAAAAAGGGGTATAGGAATTACAACGGCAACTACAGGCCAATGAGCCTAACTTCTGTTGTGGGTAAAGTATTAGCTGGCAGTTGGTTGTCAGTGTGTGCCTGTCGAAATGCTTGCAGTGTCACACATCACTAGTTATTTGAGTGGTATGGCTGGGTAGGACAGATGTGGCACTGCCTTGTGAAACCATCTGTACTAAGTTCTGCCATTCTTCTGCTGCTTAGCAGTCCCTCTGCATTTCCAGTGAAACGTGTGGGAGCAGAATGTTGCATAGCAATGAGGTTGTTGAAGCTTTATATTATGATTCTGTCAATCGGATCTCCCAGCATGTTGAATCCAGACAAGAAAGATTGCTGTACATTACAGCAGCCAGAAGGCCCGGAAGCCAGTGAGAATTTGCACTGCTGCAGGCCATTCACTCTGATGCTTTTCTGCTCATGCGAAGATCAGATCATGCATCCAGGTTCAGCTGTGCTCTTGTTGGGTAGATTAGAAGCATTTGCTGACTGACTAGTGTTGGGGGGAGGAAATCTGCCCCCAAGATACCTTTCCTTAATATTTTGTCTTGTTTCACTTTTCCAACCTTGAAACATTACTTTCTCTACCAGTGGTCTTACTTGAGGAGGTAACACAGTGAGTGAGAACTATAAATGATGTTTTTGATGTCAGTACCATACAATCTGAAAGAAATAATGTTGATTGGAGTCTCCAGTATGGATTTCACTTTCCTCCACATTCAATACGTACTTACCCATAGACAACCTCCAAAGGATGACCTCCTAACAGAAAGTTGAAGTATTTTAAATGTTCATATTTACATGACTCCCCTGTGGCAGGCTTGCCTTTTCTTAACATTGGTGTCATTTGGATCAAACTGTTCAAAAAATGATCACAGGCTGTTTTTTTCCCACTATTCTTCATTGAATATTTGCTAAAATTGTATGTAGTTCAACAGAGACTGAAAAAGAAATATGGAGATGATCCTTAGATGATCTGCCCATAAGCACTTAGCGATAATAGAGCTGCTTTCTCCTTTAAGTTAAAGATTTCTTTTTTTGGAAGAGTACAAATTATTCTACAGCCCTCCCTTCTTCTCATCCCAAACAACGACTGTGGCTGAGTGATGTGGAGATGCCGGTGATGGACTGGGGTTGACAATTGTAAACAATTTTACAACACCAAGTTATAGTCCAGCAATTTTATTTTAAATTCACAAGCTTTCGGAGATTTTCTCCTTCCTCAGGCAAATGCAAATCTATTCCCAGGCCTCTGACAATGGTGGTCTGAGCCAGCCATTAGGAGACATATGAGCGTAGACCAGAAATGACTCTCTCCTGATTTTCTGTCCTGGCCTCTATTTGGAGTTTGCTAATAGCTGTGCAGCTTAGGTCAGCACCTCAGCATTGCCATATACCCCCAATTGTAGTGGTGCAGCGCGCTGCTCTCAGTTAACTGGTTTCTGTTTATTTTTCAAACAAGGAGCGGGTGCGTTCTGTGAATAATTCTTTCAGTCAATAGATGTCTGCTCTTCATTAGCTATGGATTTCCCTAAATAATCAGTGGGTTTTGCAATAATTGGGCGAGGACATTTTCCTGAGAGTGCTTCAGGTAATTTTGTCACTAACTGAAAGCTTCAAGAAATGTTAAGTTACCAGGGCCCTGAAAGTTCACATGGCCATTTACGCCAGTGTTGCCCTGGAGGCGACACTTCTGCCTGGCAATTCTCTCCAGCAGTGACTCTGTCATAAATCGTGGAGTCGGCTCATTTGCATGTTATTTTTCATTGGCTAAGCACAACTCCTGTGTGAAATAGCAGTGCTGAGTTGGTGGTGGGGGGTGGAAATTGCAGGTATATGCCATAAAAGGCCGAATATGGCTAATGATGCAGCAGCAGGCCGGGGAGCAGTTGCTAAGTAGTCACTATATTGCCAGACTCAGGTAACTGAGAGGTTTGTGTAATAGATGCCTCATGTGAGATTTTGCGGCGCTCTTAAAGCACATCACTGAGTAAAGGACCCTTAAAAAAAGGAGCAGGGCAAAATACAAAATTTTAATGAGACCAACTTACAAAGCTTCCTGGACGAGGTGCAGCTAAGGAGAGGAAGATTGTTGCGTGTCTATGGGAGGAAACTGCAATAAAGTGTCTCATATGCCACCGCCCTCACTCGCAGAACAGCAAACAAGTGCCAAAAAAGTTTAAATGACCTGACAAGGGCAGGCCAGGTAACCCACTGACCACTCTGCCTTTTCTTCCTTGGGCACCATGGGCACTAAAACACTGTTTCTTGTAATAAAGGAGAATGTGCTCACTTACTCATGGAAACTATGTTCATATAGCAAAGGATGCATTATGTCATTCTCAGCTATTCATTCATATTATGTTATCTTGCATGGCCATGAAGGTCTGATGTACTGTGATGATCTAGGATGGGTACTGGATTGAAAGATTTGTAAGTTATGTGAAGGTGTGGGAAAGGAATAGTGGCAGTGGTGAAAAAGGTCAGATGAGAACACTTTATTGATAAGTTGAGTTCTGATGTCCCTCAGCCGTTACTGAGGAATCCTTTGAGTGACAGCTCTTCTGATGTTTCATGATATTCTGCCTATAAAGCAGCGAGAGCCACCTCCACAAGAAACTCCAAGTCCGGGCATTTTGGATGCAATCCATTCACCTAACTTAATAATCTGTTTTTAGTGATGTTGGTAGAGGGATAAATATTGGCCAGGACACCGGGGAGAACTTCCCTGCTCTTCTTCGAATAGGACCATGGGATCTTCTATGTCCACCTGAGAGAGCAGACATCGGTTTAACATCTCATCTGAAAGACAACACCTCCAACAGTGCGCCACTCCCTCAATACTGCAGTGAAATGTCAGCCTAGATTTCGTACTCAAGTATCTGGAGTGGACATGAACCCACAAACTCTGACTCAGAGGTGAAAGTGCTACCGACTGGGCAGTAGTACTGATGTAAGGGGACAACAGGAGGTTTTTTAATTAATTCATGGGATGTGGGCATCACTGGCAAGGCCAGCATTTATTGCCCATCCCTAATTGCCCTTGAGAAGGTGGTGGTGAGCCGCCTTCTTGAACCGCTGCAGTCCTTGTGGTGAAGGTACTCCCACAGTGCTATTAGGTAGGGAGTTCCAGGATTTTGACCCAGTGACGATGAAGGAACTGTGATATATTTCCGAGTCATGATGGCATGTGACTTGGAGGGGAACATGCAGGTGGTGGTGTTCCCATGCGCCTGCTGCCCTTGTCCTTCTAGGTGATAGAGGTCGTGGGTTTGGAAGGTGCTGTTGAAGAAGCCTTGGCGAGTTGCTGCAGTGCATCCTGTGGATGGTACACACTGCAGCCACTGCGTGCCGGTGGTGAAGGGAGTGAATGTTTAGGGTGGTGGATGGGGTGCCAAACAAGCGGGCTGCTTTGTCCTGGATGGTGTCGAGCTTCTTGAGTGTTGTTGGAGCTGCACTCATCCAGGCAAGTGGAGAGTATTCCATCACACTCCCTACTTATGCCTTGTAGATGGTGGAAAGGCTTTGGGGAGTCAGGGAATTTGATTCAATTTTTCACAAAGTTAAACTGAAGTGCTATTTTAGAATTTAACAAGGTCGGTTCTTCATTTCCAATCCCTCCTCACCCAGGAGTAATTTGAAATCTATGTATTAGACTTTCAAAATTATTTAAATGGAATGATTGCTATTGCTGCAAAAAGATCATTTAATTTTGTTTTATTCATTTTAATAATATTTATATGTCTGAGTAGGGATAGTGGTAAAGCTTTCCATCATTCTAGAAAAAATTTAATTTGATGGTAATTAAAGTGTGATCATTCTTTGGAATGTCTGAGAATTGTTTTAAGTATTGCTGCAAAATATATGATGCCTGCAAGGCAAGTATGCCATTACATTCCCCCACCCCCAATCAGGGTGCCCGTTGAAAGGGACACTTCTGCTTTTCCAGATTGACCTTCCATTCTGATATTTGGGCAAACTTCTCAATAATGTTTATTGCTTCATTCTTCCCCAATGGATCATCAATACAAAATGCACATTCTCTGCACATAGATACACTTTGTGCCATGTCTCGCCTATTACCATTTCTGGATTTCTGTGTGCTGTCTGATTGCATGAGCCAAAGCTCCCATGACAAAGAGGATTGCTGATAATGGGAAATCTTGCCTTGTGCTTTGCCCTGATCTAAAATGGGTGGCCAGAGGCTATTAATGAGCACCAACACCTCTGAGGCACTGCGCAGAGAATACCAGCAGGAAAAACTGACGTATGTTAAAAGATACCAACACATCTGGGGATTTAGGATGCCACAAACAAAAAGCTTGAGCACTTTCCTGGCATCACCTCAGCCATTTCAAATGGAAAAAGTTTTGGGAAGAGCAATTTTATTTAGATTTTGGAAGATGCTTTGGGCGATAATGGGTGTCAAGGCACACAGTAAAAAGAACTTGAACTGATATTGAAAGGGCTCTTGCAGTTTCTGCAGAGTTGTTTATCAAAATTATTTGAAGAAAGCTAGAGCCGTATGGGCTCAATTTTCAAAGGGCGGCAGGATGACAGCGTTGGGGGGGAGGGGTCAATGAGAGCGCGGGTAACCTGACTAATAAAATCTTACCGTTTCCCACGCGATCGCGAGTTAATTGGTGGCCCTTAACGCAGCTTCTGGGTTTGCCGTCCGAAAGCTGCGCAGCGGGTGGACTGCTCGCCCGCGTGACAGGCTGTCAGTTGGAGTGGCTCTATTTAAAGGGCCATTACTCCAAAGGCTTTTGCTGCAGCAAACACCAAAAAGGCACAATGGAGCAGCACAGGGGCAAGGCTGCTCCAAGATTTAATGATGCCTCACTGCAGCAGCTACTGTCCAAGGTGAGGTGGAGGAGGGAAATCTTTTACCCCGTGGACGGAAGGAAGTGCCCTGCCTCTGCCACCAAGGCGGCCTGGCTCGAGGTGGCAGAGGAGGTCACCAGCAGCAGCAACATCTCCCGCACCTGGGTACAGTGCAGAAAGCGCTTCAATGACCTAACTAGGTCAGCAAAAGTGAGTACACTTATTGATTCTCCTGCATTCCGTGTTCCACATCACCGTGCCCTCCTCCCCCCCAAAACTCATTCTGCACTGCCAAGACTACTCTATCACATCACTCCTCACACACTTAAGGCTCATCCTCAACTTACCTGCACTTCCTCAGCACTTCCTCACCTCTCCATTAGTCACCCCACCACTACCACTCACCCCAATCCTCATCCAATGTGATGGCTTTGTCTCATACTCACCCTCGAATGCATCTCTTTATGGTCAGCCTCACCCAAAGCAATGCATTCATCGGCTGGCTACTTCACCATCACTCACTCACACGTCTGTACTTTCTCCCCTTCTAGGAGGAGAGAGCGCAAAATGCACGCAAGAGGGTGAGGACTGGAGGGGAGGGCCACATAAATAGTGGTCCTCACAGACACGG
Organism: Heptranchias perlo; assembly: GCF_035084215.1. Taxonomy (NCBI): domain Eukaryota; kingdom Metazoa; phylum Chordata; class Chondrichthyes; order Hexanchiformes; family Hexanchidae; genus Heptranchias; species Heptranchias perlo. The sequence goes on along the minus strand of NC_090334.1, from coordinate 29,890,347 downwards.
AGTAGGAGGCGCTGGAGGTCAGCCACACCCTCGAGTGCCTGTCTGACAGGGTCGCTGAGACTGGCAACCCACAAACGTCTGGTGACACAACTTTAACAGTCATCACACACAATATGAATTGATGTTAATAATGCTTGCCATGTTGAACACCTCAGTATGCTCATCGCAACATGATACATCTGTGATGATGCTTAATATTGACTTCTGTTCTCTTGCAGGCCCTTCAACGACTGCAGTGATGGCAGAGGGCGATTCCTCAGAGGAGTTCCCAGCATCTCAGGGTGCACCATCACATCCGAGTGAGCCATCTACCAGCGCAGGTACTCACACCTCACTGGGTCCTAGTAGTCGGTTAGTTGGGTGAGTCACCACACACAAGTGAGCACGAGCAGACAGTGGTGGCAGGGGCAGCTGCAGAGAGTCCGCATTGGTGGGCGCATTCCTCTCCAGGCTCTGCTCAGCTGGACGCAGATGCTGAACCCTGCGGGCCATCCTTTAAGAGGAGAATGATTGAGGGGCAACAGCACATTTGCAAGGTACTGGAACAGCTGCCACATGCACTTCACAATAGAGCAGAGGATGGAGGAGTCCAACTCCTGCATGAGTGGAATGGTGGCACAGGTAAGTGCGGGAATGTCTGCGTTGGAGAGAATGGCAGCCTCCATTGAACTTCAAGCATGGCTCACAAATGAGTCCATTCAGGCCCTGACAACGATCTTTCAGACTCTGGGTGAACAACATTCTACCGCCTTAAACAGGCAGACAGATACACTAGCACTGGCCTTACAAGGCATCACACATGTCCTCCAAACCGTTATCCAGCAGAGTGGAAGGAGTGGTGTGGCTCTGGACCAGGAGAGGAATGATGGCGAAAGTGGACATGGAAATGGGGACGCCACTCAAAGCACTCCCACATGTCACTCGTTGCCCCCCTCTCAACCAGTACCTGCAATGCTGCCTCCTCTCCAGGAGGCCGAGTCTGCCCCTGCGCAGGTGCAGGTGGAGCAGTCTTTGGAGGGGCCCCCATGGGCTCCAAAACCCAAAGGGTGTGGGCCCAAAGCATCTAAGCAGTCAGGGCATGAACAAGAGCAACCTGCCACTACCTCTGCTGCATGGTGCAGCCACAGGGGATGCACCATGTAGAAGCAGTAGGAAGAGGAAGGCTAAGGATTTGTGAGCACGAAGGGTATGCACAAGGGTGTCTGACAGACTGTCATATTTTCCATTTATATTTTGGTTTTTGATATATTCACAATAAATGTTATGATTCTCACCACTACTGCCATGTCTTGCCCATTCTTGACTGGCTTTTGTGATAGGGCCATTTCATGAGCTTCACCTTGAACAGCGACACTTGATGCCACCCATTGGGTCACTTTACAGTGGGTGTATGTGTAGTTGCAGGACTGTTTTGTGCGGTGGGGTGGTGATGGCCTTTTTCCAGTTGTTCTGAGGACTGGACTCGTCACACTTTCTGATGTTAGGAGAACCGTTCACATATCAGTGACTCCCTGGCCTCACGAGCAACCAGGTGAGCCATTGTTCTGCCCATGGGTTGTTCCTCCTCCTCCTCCTCCTCAATGTGGATGGTAGATGGGGATGGGGCCTCCTCAAGTGGCACCCCTCTCTGTTGTGCCATGTTGTGCAGGGCACAACACACTACTATAATGCGTCCCACCCTGCCTGATGCATATTGAAGCGCTCCCCCAGAACGATCAAGGCACCTAAATCGCATCTTGAGCAGCCCTATAGCATGCACAATTGTACACCTGGTGGTGATGTGGCTGTTGTTGTATCGACACTGTTGCTCGATGATGGAGTTCCTCAGAGGTGTCATGAGTCACATGTGCAGGGGGTATCCCTTGTTCCCGGGGATCCAGCCCTTAATGGAGTTCGGTGCGTGGAAGAGCCCCGGGATGTTGGATTCCCTCAGAATGAAGGAATCATGACAGCTGCCAGGGAATCTGGCGCACAGGTGAAGGAATCTTTTACGGTGGTCACAAACGAGCTGAGTGATACCCCTTTCTGTTGATGAACAGTCCTGGCTCGTGTGGAGGTGCTCTGATTGCTATATGGGTGCAATCGATTGCACCCGTGGGAAGCCAGCCACAGAGTGGAATTCCACTGCCCTCTCTGTCTGGCTGAGGTCGTTCATGGGGAAGTTGACATATTGCGAGGCTCTGCGGAACAAGCCATCGATGACCTGCCTTATGCACTTGTGTGCAGATGACTGAGAGACCCCGGCGATGTCCCCAGTGGCACCTTGGAATGATCCGGAAGCGAAGAAGTTGAGGGTAATGGTGACTTTGACAGCGATAGGTAATTAAATGCCGCTCGGCCCAGCCAGGAGCAGCTCGGCATGAAGGAGGCTGCGGACGTCTGCAACCACCTGGTGACTCACTCTTGGCCTCCGTATGCACTGCTCCTCAGAGAGGTCCAGGAAGCTGGGCCTTGGTTATTTAGACCCTCTAATGAGGGTCGTGCCTCCTGCGACCTCGCTCTCTCAGTTGTTGCCCTCTGTGCTCTTGTGCAGGTACCTGTAGCGCAGCACTGTGTTGTGGAGCCAAGTGGTAGAAGTGCACGCCGTGCCTGGCGAGGCTGGTGATGTTGCTTGTCCTCAGATATAGTGGTGAATGCAGCCATGGCGCCCACCCACCCAACCCCCACCCCCCCCTCCTGATGGTGTCAGTTTGAGGGGTCCGAAAAGTTGGTTAATATGTGGCAACAGAACAATTCTGAGTGGAAACTAAAAACTTTCATTGTAAACACAAAGATCTCCTAGCCAAAAGTTTGTCTGAAAGAACAGAGTGCCCTGCTGCAATAACTTAACTTTAATCCTCATCTGTCAAACAAGCATTTCAATGCCCATCTGCTGCTGGCTGATCCATGTCTCCTAAAACATGAAGTGTTTCCCACAGTACGAGAAACACACTGAGACTGAATGAAAATCAGTCCCCTGCCTCAATCACCGTGAAATTAACTACTTCAAATACTTAAACTATCTAAATCACTGTGTTAACTATCATCCTGCCAGCTTTAATTGCCGGTGGGACTTCCGCATTTGTGAGGCGCGCACACACACAGACGCATCTGTGGGGATCCCGGAAGTTGACGGGTTGGAGCCGGCTTCCTCACCCATTTGGGATTTCCCTGATTTTTGGAGCCCCCCCCCCCCCCGCACCCCCCCCCCAATGCACCCGCACTTCAGATTGAAAATCGTGCCCTATGTATGTGTGTGTGTGAGAGAGAGAAAATGACTGTGTACTAATTACACATCTGTTGTACCATACAGATCAGTGTATGGTACAACAGTACATTAAGCTGAGAGACAGAGTATCTTTCCTCATCATAATTTGAGTTTGTTTTTCAAAAAAGGGCTGAATTTTGAAGAACAGACTCTCGTTATCACCTGATTTATGTTGATGAACAGGTTCTAATTATCACTTGATTATCACCTAGGTTTTTGTTAATAGTTAAATCCCTCTCCCTTGACCTTCCCTTATCCTCAGTGATTTCAACATTAATCTAAATTCATATTGCTCTCTCTACTCCAACTACTCTTCCCTCTTGTTTGTACCCAGTCTCACTTTACATATCACCCACACCTGAAGCCAATCCCTTCATGTCGCCATTATGCAAGGCATTGTCACTTCCAATCATTAACAAGGCCCCTTACTTATCTCCTTTACCATCCACATTTGCCCACCTCCAACCCTTCAGCTGGAAAAACTTTCCCCCAGCTGATAAGAACATAAGAACATAAGAAATAGGAGCAAGAGTAGGCCAATCGGCCCCTCGAGCCTGCTCCGCCATTCAATAAGATCATGGCTGATCTGATCCTAACCTCAAATCTAAATTCATGTCCAATTTCCTGCCCGCTCCCCGTAACCCCTAATTCCCTTTACTTCTCGGAAACTGTCTATTTCTGTTTTAAATTTATTTAATGATGTAGCTTCCACAGCTTCCTGGGGCAGCAAATTCCACAGACCTACTACCCTCTGAGTGAAGAAGTTTCTCCTCATCTCAGTTTTGAAAGACCAGCCCCTTATTCTAAGATTATGCCCCCTAGTTCTAGTTTCACCCATCCTTGGGAACATCCTTACCACATCCACCCGATCAAGCCCCTTCACAATCTTATATGTTTCAATAAGATCGCCTCTCATTCTCCTGAACACCAATGTGTAGATTCCCAATCTACTCAACCTCTCCTCATATGTCCGCCCCCTCATCCCCGGGATTAACCGAGTGAACCTTCTTTGTACTGCCTCGAGAGCAAGTATGTCTTTTCACCAACAAATTCTCTAACTCTTAATTCCTTCTTCTCTGGCCCTTCATCCACCTTCTTAACCATGCAAATTGCTCTGTCTTTTATGCCCTCATCTCCACTAAGTTAGTCATGGGCTCCCATCCCCACCATTGCCGTAGAGTCGTTCCCATTGCTGCTTATGCCTGAAGGCTGTAGACCCAAGCACTCCACATGACTGTCCAGGTTGTTCACTGCCAGATCTGGCTTGACCATTTGAAGCAAGACTATGCCTCCCTCTGTATGATCAAATTTTCCTACTATTCCACGTTCATCCTGCACGGTAAGGAAAACTCCAAGCTCCTCGTTTGTATCACCAAATGCCTCCTTCCATTCTCACCTCCAATGTTCAGGGCAAGCCTTCATGCGACTCTCTGCACAGATGTCTCAGCCACCGTCTTTTCCTCTTATCCCAAAGCCTCAGTCCCTCCTTCACCCCTGCCCCAATCTCTTTTCACTCTAGCTTCTCTCCAGCCCTCATCAGGGTCCTCTCCTCGGTGAGATCCACTTTCTGCTCCCTTGATCCCCTTCCCAACCAACTTCTGACCATTCAGCTCTTTTCTTTATCCAGTGCTCACTGACATTATTAATACTCCCTTTGTAGAGGCAAAATTTCTCTCTTCAAAAAGCCCATTCTTGACTCTTGATCCTTCTGTTCTCTCCAGCTACTATCCCATCTCTAATCTTTCTTTTCTATCTAAGGTCCTCCAGCTTCATGCTCACCTCCATCGCAATTCTGTGTTTAAATCCCTTTAGTCCGACTTTCATCCTTTTCGACTGTGGCATGTTATCCCTCCTTGCCTTCTCCATTGCATTTGATACAGTCAACCACCCAATCCTCCTTCTCCACTCGATTGTCCTCACATAGGTCCACTCCTTGTTGTCCCAATGCTAGCCAGCACATCTCCAGCAATAGTTTCTCTTCCGATCCACACAGTCACCTCGAGAATATCCCAAGATGCCATCCTTGGTCCCCTCATTTTCCTCATTTACACGTTGCCCCTAAAAATGTGGTTAATGTCCATATGAATGCTGACAACAGCCAAATCTAGCTCTTCACCACCACTGTTGACTAAGTGATATTTCAGTGTTGTCACTGTTTGTCCTACACCAAGTCAATAAAGAGCCAGAATTTCTTTAAATTGAACACTAGAAAGAAAGAAGCCATCTAATTTGTCTCCTTTTGCCCCTGATTCCAATTACCCCCCCATTGCTGCTCGCTCAAGCTGAATCAGATGGTGCAAAGCCTTAGTGTCCTGTTGCAGTCTGAGCTGAACTTCAAATCCCCCATCTTATCTATCACCAAGACCTCTTACTTCTGCTTCTGCAATATTACCTGCTTCTGCTCTTACTCCACTCCCACTGGAACTGAAATCCCTACCCATGCTTTTATTACTTCTAGACTTGACTTTTCCTATATCTTCCTCGCAGTCTTCTTGAGCTTCACCATGCACAAAGAACAACTCAGCCAAAACTCCACCATCGACATTCAGCCTTGCTCACACATCATTCATGTCCTGGACGACCTCCAATGGCTCTCTCATCTTCAGCACATTGAATTCAAAATTCTCATTTGCAAATCATTCCATGGCCTCAGCTCTTATCTACCTCTTCAACTTCCTGCAGGCCCACATTCCAGCCTCTGATTCTGGTCTTCTGTGATCCCCCTCTGCCTCCACTCTAACATTAGTGGTGGCAGAGCCTTTAGATGTCTTGGGCCTACTCTGGAACCCTCTCTCCAACCCCTTTTCTCTTGCTACTTCTTTCCTTGTCTTTAAAGCCTTCTCAAAACCTGCCTTTTTTACCATACTTTCGGTCATCTTTCCCAACTCTGGTACTACCGAGTGGCATAGGTTTCTCTTCTGGCAAAGGGAGTTGGGATATTTTCTATGATAAAAACATTATATAAATAGATATTCCTTGAAGCTACTTGATACAAAATTGTCTTCATTGTTTTTATTGGTTTTATATTCTTTGCTTCAAAGCTATAGGTCATCTTCTCATTCTAATTCAGCTGATGTAGTGATGTTGTTCTACTCTTGTCTTCAATACTGTCTTCTTCCCAAACTCCCACCACATGACGCTCATAATAAATGAGTTATCTATGTACTATTTTACAGATAGATGTGTTGTTTGTGCTGGTTTTAAGGAAAAAACTTGTATTTGATCAACTGTTACACTTGATCTTTTCCTAACTAACCTTAAGTAATAATATATCCTTCATTTTGTATTTTTTTTTACTTTAGCCCTAATATACATTATCTCACATTTCTCATTATCAACACCATTTAATAAGCTACCTTATTATCCTTCTTTTCTCCATTTGAGAATATAATCACATTAGTTTAATCACCAATGCTGTTCTCTTAATAGTTTTTCAGAGTCTACCTATTAGTGTCTTGAATCTTATATGTGGAAGAGCTGATCTTAATAAGAGAATAGTAGCCACCAGAGAACTCCTGATTTTGAAGGAGGATGTTTCATATCTTTTGTTTTAACTATCTTGTCATTGTCACTTGGTGGCTGTTAGGAGAGATTCAGATTTACATGGAACAAACCTACTATGTGGGAGGAACCTCACAGCCAGCAGTGCCAGGTGGATTTATCCCATAAGTCTTTGCATGTCAAAGACCTTAATTCAGATAAATAGTAGCTCGTAGACCGTGACTTATTCGCTTTTCGAATAAAATGTGTTTTGAATCAAGCGATCATTGCTGCCAATCAAATTCCACCAGTCAAATCAATAAATTCAAAGTGTAAAGTATCCTTTGATTAGTTAGAACAGTAGCATTTCTCATGTTTAAACCCGACAACTACCCACGAAATTCTAAACTTATCAAGGACATAAATTTTACACATTTGTACCAAAAATGTCCAGGATCTCTTCAAAGAGATCCATTGGGATGATCTGCCACTTGTGGATAATAAAATCTTCACTGCAACGAAGCATGAATATTCTGCATATGCCCTGGAAAGTATCAGTACCTCTTCAAAAGCCTTATTCAATGACTGGATGTTTCTGGTAATTAGGATCCCTTTGATCATGCAGATGAAAGGAGTCATTTTCTACTTAGATGGATCACAGTGCTTGCATTTCAAGTCTATTTTTAAACCCACTTTTGCTTCAAGATTACTATTTTAACTATCAATTACAAAACTTCATTAACTGGGGTTTGTGAGTTAATTGTTTTGTGACTTTTCACAGACTAAATCTGTACTTGTTGCTTGCATTCATTTAAACTAATGGCACAACGCAAACAATGGCCTAGAAATTGCAGCCATTTTTTAGGCAAACAATGGACGCTGAAGGGTCCAATATGGCTTGCGACATGCACGCACTTATTCCAAGCTGGGTGTGCACCGCAGGCCATATTGGTTAGGGCACCCTTTAGTTGCCCAGGGCACCCCCTCTGAAACTAGCATTAGGCCCATTGACTGTGCAAATCAGAGGCATAAAGCCTATTTCAGACCTCTTCGAAATTGGTTCCCAACTGACCACAGCAAACACCGTGCACGTTGCGGACAGTTTTCTCAGGCGAAAAGCCAAACCAGTGATCTTTAAAGGGATCACTGGAGGCTGCCAGCAAAAAGGAATACTTACCAGAATGTGGAGGCAGGAGGACCTTTTGGCCACTACTCACACCCCTTCAATCTCATACCCTCCCATCCCCCGAACTCACCGTGGGCCTAGTGCCAGTGCCGGTGCCCCCACCAGTCAACTTTCATCCACTTCAGGACTGGTGCTCTGCCCCATGGTACACGTGATGGTTCATGCTCACCATTGGGTTCCCACCCAAAGTTGGGCTCAAACCAATTTCTAGACTAATATTTTTAAAAGTTTGTTGTAAAATAAAGTAATCGAATTCACAAAGTGTGACTTAATTCAGCTATCTAATTTCACATTGGATATAATGTTCATGAAATAATAATCTCCAGTGTGTCCTCCAGCCAATAACTGAAAATATCGCTCAGAAAAATAGATTGTGCTGCTTAACACCTGTATCTAAATGTAAAATAAATGAAAAGAGGTTGTGGACTCAGAAACTGGAATAAATTCCTCTCAAATCCCTCATAAAACTAATGAATGTTGGCAGAAAACCTAACAGATGTGGCACGTCGATAACATAAACTCTGGCATGGGCTTCACCAACAAAAATAGTGTTTTGACTATTCTTTGAAGAATCTGAAGCCTGCACAAAGTTCTTCTCCGATATGTATGTGCTGTGCGCATTGAAAAAGCTGGCACAGGAGAAGCCAAGAAGTCATAAACAGCTTTGCTACGATAAGGCAATGGTTCTACAAAACATTCTAAGCCATCTGAATGGCTACCTTGGTCTTTTGTGGAAGAGCAGACTTGGATCTCAAAAAAGAAAGTGGACAGAACAAAACCAAAAGAGCTCTTTTGAGCTAAACTTTAAGCTTTGCCCCACGGCTTGTGTTGTGTGAAGGAGTGTCGCAAAAAGGAGTAAATGTTTGTTGCGTTCTTTGTACGTTGTCTCTCCGAGAGTGCAGGAGAGAAAAATTTACATAGAGGCTGAGCCTTCTATGTACAAACTTTGGCACTTTTTTAGATACCATTGAATTTCTTGTGCATTCGCTTCCAATGGAGCTAAGAGACTGCATTCACTCACTCAGCCACCTCCATCCATACAGCTTGTATCTAGTTTAACAGTGGACTGTCTGCACTAATGCGTTCCACATTTTTTCGATACACCTCCTGGAGCAAAACCTCCAGGGAGTCCTTACTAATTGTAGGAGTCTCAAATTACAGAAATGTGCCCATCTGAGATTTTCAAACTTTTCTTCAGTGCAAAACAGAAAAATTATGAATTTCCTTTTGATGGTGGGCAGCAGTCCTTTAGGAACTGTTGGTTCACTCAATTTAGTGATCAAAATGCAGACCTTCCTCCCTGCCCACACTTTTTCCATGAGCAGGAAGCATATAAAAATCAAAAGGAGGCAAAATACGGTGACAGCCCTGGCCAATATTTATCCCTCAACCAACATCACTAAAACAAATTATATGGTCATTATCTCATTGCTGCTTGTGGAACTTTGCTGTGCGCAAGTTGGCGTTTTCTACATTACAACTGTGCCTGCACTTCAAAAGTACGTCATTGGCTGTAAAGTGCTTTGGGAAGTCCTGACATTGTGAAAGGCGCTATATAAATGCAAGTTCTTTTTCTTTCTTTCTCCCTGCTACCAATGTGGTCTTGGTGCAGCCCCGATTTTGTTATTCTCACAAAATTGAGGCCCCAATCTTCCTCAGTACATTGAGGGACAACATGTGACATGAACATTTTCTAATGCTGCCAGATACCATGGGCCCTAAACAGTACTATTACTCATCATTGGTGAACCTTATTTTGTGATGCATATCTACCTAGCTCGGAAAAAAAGCCTTACATTCATATAGTGCCTTATCACATCTCTGAGCTGTCCCAAAGTGCTTCATGTACAATGACTTACTTTGAAGTGCAGTGCTTGTTATCATATAGGCAAATACTACAGCTATCCTGGACACAGCAGTTTTTTTTTGCTGATGTTGGTTGAAGAATATTTGTTCATCAGGACACCAAGAGAACTCGCGACACATCTTCAAATAATCCTATGGAATCTTCAACGTCCATCTGAATCATTGGAGCAGATGCACGGGGCCTCAGTTTAACTCACCACAGTCTTCTACTGTAACTCATTATCTCCCAGGAACTCAAAACTGTAGACTTCATCTACCTCAGACTTTCTTTCCTTGTAGAATCTTTAGGTTTTTAAAACCCAAACTCAGCATCACCTAATCTCTATCTCCTTATTTGCCTCATCTTCTCCTTTAGTCATTTCAACCTTAGTGCCCAATATGTCCAACCATGAAGCAATATTAATCAACAAAGTAAATAGGAGGCTAGACATTCTATCCAAGATAGTACAATACATATCAGAGGAAGTCATGCTCAAAGTGTATAGTGTTTTGATCAGACCACACACCTTGAGTTCTGGACACAGAGGATACATCCTATCCTTGGGAAAAGGAGCCACGAGACTGATCTCTGGCATCGAAGGACCGAGGTATGAGGAAAGACTAGAAAAACTTGAGCTTTTCAAGCTTGCAAAGAGATGACTTTATAGACGTACAAGATAGCAAATAACATGGAAAGAGTAGATCTGGAAAATTATTTCAATCTAAACCAAAGAAATAGGGCAAGGAGACACAAGCTTAAATTAGTGAAAGGCAAATTCAGAATTGATATCAGGAATTTCTTCTTCATACAAAAAGTGATCGATAGTTGGAATGGACTTCTGGATAGGGCATTGGAGGCAAAAACCTGCAAAACTTTAAGAAACAGTTGGACCCTGTGTTGGGACACCGAAGGATTTTTGTGAATGGATGAGTTAAGAATGTCCTTCCTCAGCCATATTTATATTGTAATCTTGCATTATTGTCCCTGGCCTTTCACCTTGGTTCCTCAATGAAAGCAATGTTAAACATTGAAGCTTCATCATTTTATGGTGAAATCAATGCAAATAGTCAAAACCCAAATACAATTGAGCAAAATGAGATCCGTGGACCTGAAAGAAGTCTAAAAATCACCCACTTCCATTAGAAGTCCACTTTGTTCAGAGGAAGCTCATGACTCAGCAAACAGATTGCTGTGCCAGCCACTTTATACTCCTATGTAAAGACAAGCTTGTTAAGTTCCTCCAACATTACTGTCTTGACTTTACCATCCACTACCTTGCTGAGCCTTAGAACGTCACAGAAAAAGTAAAATCTTTCATGTAACAATATCAGAAAAGAAGTCCCATGCAGTGGGAAGTAACTGAGTTATAAAACTACCTGGCAATTACCAGCTGGCAAGACTCTAGCTCTGAATTTAAATTAGGGGAGAGAAGAGAACTCCATATGACAACGAGACAAATTAATGACCTGAATAATTCATGGTGTGGGCGCGATTTCAGTTCTTTACTTTGTATTTCGAGAGTCTTTGGGGCAAGGAGACAACTCATGGAGACTTAATAATACAGAATCATTTCAAAAAGTCATTTGGATTTTTCCCCTCCTGACACTGAGTTTATCCTGTTTACGGTGTTCGGCAATTTTATCAGCAGGGAAGGTTAAGGCTGAAGCCCATAAACATTGCTGTCACCTGCCTGAACAACTGAAGTTCTCCTAGTCTTTCCCATTTGGGTAGCACTGTACCATCTGCATCACTCAGCTCTACAGAGGTTCCCCATTGGTTGGAACACGTGGGTGCTGAAAAAAGAAGTTTAAAGACATTTTCAAAACATGGTATTACCGTGGCCATTGCAAGGAGACAAGTTGAAAAAAAATTAGAGGGGAGGAGGGAATTGGTACAGTGAAGAGCTGTTTGTCATTTATCCTCTGTAATCTGGATTTCAATCCACCCCAAACTGATGGGTCAAGACTCTTGTCTGCTTCCTGGCTGTAAGTGTCCTATGTGAACTCAGTGGGCAATAATATAGCACAAACAGGCAGTCACATTCAGGGAAGCCACAAGGATGGCTGGGTTTCTAAAGCCCCGATTTTAACTCGGAGCAGGAGTCGTGCGGGTGGAGACCGAGGTGGACATCAAACCAGCATAACTCCAAGGTTCTATTTGCATAGTCCCGGTTAGTCTCCCACCTGAAACTGGCAGGAAGCGACAGCTGGCAGGAGGGCGGGAGCAGAATGTCAGGTGACTGAAGGCTGCCACTGGGGACCTGAAGGAATGGTCCCCAGCACTCGGGTAACTGGTTGGGAGGGAGTTCAGGAGGGCCTTACGGTTGGGTGGTGGGGGGAGAAGCCCGGGGCAGGGAAGGCTGAACTTTCCTTGTGGGGCGTACAGGTGACAAGGAAAGTAAGAAAACCACTTATCTTTTTGGGCCTCTTCTGGCCCTGGCTTCTCTTTCTGATAGGTCACAACAGCTTCCCCCCTTTAAAATTGCATTTGGGGCCTGATGATGTCATCAGAGCCCTATCTGCATATTTAAAGAGGGACCTCACTGGCTTCCAGTGGATGTTACACTCACCTGCTCAGAACAGCAGGTTAAAATCGGAACCCAGGAACAGTCAGTGGGGCCTCGGAAGGGTACTCCATACAGGCGATTTTAACTGCCAGCCTGGCCAGTTTCCGTTCGGTGGACAAGCTTATATCAGCCCTTAAGTTTATTAAGGCACATTGTTTAAACAAAATAAAGGGGATTTTGCTCTGAAACTGGCTTACCCTGATATTTCTGGTCTCAATGGTTACAATTTCTAACATAACTCCCCGATATTTTGAATATTCAATTTATTGATTTACAATAGATAGTGTAGGGGTACTAATGTTCCCATTTTTACTAATTGGTATTTATTTCTGGTCCTTTAATGTGATTTAACAAAGTGATTGAGCTTCCAATCTCAACCAGGCCGTAGGGGAGGTTCAGTGATTCCCAACCAGAGGGTGGTAAGGAAAGTCACCTTGTGTTGTTTATTAGAAGTGTAAAGAATCTTACAACACCAGGTTATAGTCCAACAATTTTATTTGAAAATCACAAGCTTTCGGAGATTATCTCCTTCGTCAGGTGAGCGTGGGACTCCTTGAACGTTTCGCATTTATAGTCAGAGAACAATACCTGGTGATTACAGATAATCTTTCCAACTGCCCGTTGTCAAGGCAATCAAAGTGTTCAGACAGAGAGGGGTTACCTACAGGATCACCTGAATACACAAACGGCCAGAACACAAGACAGAGAGAGAGAGAGAGAGGGAGAAACATCCGAAAGGAAGAGAAAGACAGAGAATGACCCGTTGTATTAAAAACAGATAACCTTTACTCTCTGGTGGGGTTATTAGAAGTTATTAGAAGTTTATTAGAAGTTGCAGGAGAACAACAGTTTGGGAGAAAGTCACTGGTGAAGGGGGCATGGTACAAAAGGGTTAAAAGTCAAAGAAGGGTAAAACCATCCATAGTATTGAAGAAAATGTCTTTGGATAGTTTCTCTATGTCATGAGGACATTTTCTTAGTTCTCATTTTAGAATGAAAGCTGTAATGAAGCTATCATTATGGTTTATTGTTGGATTAAAGCAAAGCTCCTAATTCAGAATGAAGGTCAATATAATGAGTCTGCAAATGTTTTATGACCAAGTATTTTAATGCAACCTTTTCCACTCTGTGGTCTTACTGCAACTAAGCTGGTGAGCATCTGGGGTCAGCAGCATTATACACAATGTCAAAGTTTGGTCTGTTTGACTGTTTCCTTTTGATTTACCATATTAACAATTTCTAAGACTAGCAACCTGTTTTCTGTTCTTGCACTTCCTTTCTGAAAGCCAGCCTGTGTGCCCAAAGCCCTCCGATGCTTTTCCCAAGTAACCTTCCTTAGATGTTGAGTGTCAGCAGGCTATTTGATCATAGAGGCATCACTGTTGACCTGATTTTGTTCTCACCCAATGCCTACACAGCAGAAATCACTGGGTTGAAATCCTGAGTGGGAACCCTGGCTGATATTTTTCTCCCCCCCCCCCCCCACTCCCCAGCCCAAGGATGCTGGGCCTAGATGTGGCAAACTATCATGTACCCTGTCTGAGATGAGCTAACTCAGCACAGATCAAACATTGAACCTGATCTGTATGATTCAGTACCACACCAGGTGATGTACTTACCCACTGAGCCACTGGTAGGTAGGCAGTACCTTTCCTTCTTTAATTTGTTTTGCACCTGTTACATTTATCGTAATATTTTAAAAATATTCCTTTTTACTGTTAACCCAAACGAAATCAAGTATCATCACTATGGAAATACCATTCTGATGGAACTGCTTACATCACCATCATAAGGTCATTTAAAGTTTTTCCAATAATATTTTGCTTTCACCCTTTAATTTGATAACTTACAGCAGCGTACGAGGTGAACCCAGGAGATTTGTTGGTCTGATTTAAAATTAGTGAGATGTCGGTGTTTCTTTACTTATCATGCACCAGCATAACCGTGTTTGAAAGAGTTCTATGAGCCGCACATTATTTCCTGATAAGCAGATGAGTTTGTGCTCATCCATCAAAATAAGATAAAGAAGCTTTGCACAGGGGAAATCACTGATAAGTTTCATTATCGAGGATTCTTTCAGGGATGTTGTTCTGCCTTCCAGAGCCTTACATTGCATTGTACATTCCTCAAGTATCTACACTAACCGAACATGGATACAAGCGCACCATAGGTTCAGTACATTGACTATCCAGAACACCTTATCTTGCTTTATCTTTTGTTCTCTCTGAGGTGAGAGACACAAGTGCTGAAGAGTAAAATATCTTCACTTTTTAAGTATTTGTAAACTAATTATGAAGTGAATCCATAACGTTGATTTCCCCTTCACTTCTTCAAAACACAGCCCAAACCATAAACCTGAGTTTATTTTAGTAACGTGTGCAATAAAATAGGTCCCTATACATGTATTTAAAATATTAGTTGTAATTTGCAGCAAAGTCATTTCAAGATTAACAGTGCTACATTAATATTACCATTTGTAAATTGAAGGATAATAGTATGTTGCGTGTGTGTGTATGCGGGTGTTTGTATGTGTGTGTGCATGCTTGTCATGTGTGTGCGTGGACACCGTGCAACAACAAGATTGAGTTTGTGGACACTCACTTTCCAAGTTAACCATGAAGATCAGCCATTTGATTGAGGTACTGGAGGATTGCTGCTGCTGATGAATCAGGCTCCCAGCAGGATTCACAGGAGGAGAAAAAAGGGGAGAAAATCACAAAATATATTAATGCTCACGTGAATTTTTATATTTGTTGAGGTACTTAAGGTACTTTATTTGTTACATAGTAGGTAGTTAAAACGATTTCCAACTTACCAGGGCGGCTTTCCCACGGCTTCCGATCCACGCTTGGTGAAACCAGGTATGAAGGTCCGGATCAGGCAAAAATAAATTAAATAAAATAACATTTCACAAAGTTTAAAAAAAATAAATAAACCTAACTTTCAAATGATCTCACCTGCACCCCCCCTGCTCCGATGTCCGATGTTTTTCCCCCCAATGTCTCTTTTCCAATGTCTCTCCCCCCGATGCCTCTTCTCCGATATCTCCCTCTCTGATGTCTCACCCCCTGATGTCTCTTTCCACTCCCCTCCACTCCGACGATGTCCCCTCCCCATCTTTGACCTGGCTGTCCGATCTTTCTTCTCCCCCCCGATCTTTGTTCCCCCCCCCCCACTCTCTGTTCCAGTGCCGGATGACGTCTCTCTCCCTCTCTTTCTCCCGGCATTGCAGACCCTGTCGGCAGCCAGCCTGTCAATCAGGCTGGCTGCCGGGCACGCCCATTCACCTCCCCGCTGCCACCCCATCACCAATTGAAAATCGAGCCCAATGTCCTTCTGCAGTCATTCCTAATCCTTGCCAAAATTTGCTATATCCTCCAATGTGGTGTCGTCATCAAGTTTCAATATTGTTCCCTCAATTCCTAAGTCCAAATCATTTATGTAAATAATAAATAAATGGCCCCAATACATACCACCCCTGCCCCACAGCTCTACTCACCACATTTTTCCAGTTTGAAAAACTCCTGTTTACCTCTACTCTTTGCTTTCTGCCTCCTCCAGCCATCTGTCCATGTGGCCACCTTCCCCATAATTCCATGAGCCGTTTTCTTTGCCATAGAATCCTACATGGTACTTTATCAAATATCTTTGAAAATGCATATAAACCACATCCACTGAAAATTGTCTATTCTCTTCTCTGTTTCTTCCAAGTATTCAAGCATAACCTGGCCACTAGAAATTCATATTGGCTGGCCCTGATTAACCCATGTTTTTCCAAATGCTAAGCAATTTTAACCCAAATTGTAGTCTCTAGTGGGCCGAAGTTCCAAACGGCTGCTCCACTGGTGCAAGTATTGCAGAGTAGAACACATGGCTACCTAAAGTGAAGGCTGCCAACCTCGTCCCAAATTGTGGGAATGAGATCATTAGCGTGGTCTGGGCAGGTCATCATGCTATAAAGTGCATCAGCAGTGCCTGCCCAACTGCGGCCCGGAATATCACAGTGACGTCAAGCCGCTCCAAGCAGCAAATGCAGGCCAGCAAGGACCTCACAAGAATAGAGCAGCCCTAGTTCTCAAATCCTGAAGGAGCTCCTGAAGGGCTGTCCTTGAAAAGTAATTGATCCCCCTCCAGGATCGTCAAGAGAATTACATTTAAATTACAACACAGAAACAATCTAATAAGGAAACAGTACCCAACAGTGCCAGGTATCTAAAGGATCGCCCAAAGGTTTCTTCCCACAAAGTGCCATCTGTTCCACATGTAATCCTCATCCTTGCCAAGCCCTATCGCAACCTTACATCTCCTTCTCTGCATCTTGTGCATATCCATGCATCAGGAGGACACACCTCCAAGATGTAATGTAGAAATGAGAACCTCGCCACTCTCATCTTCCAAGGCGACAACACCTCAAATCATTTTAGAACAACCCAACTACATGATGCACAGTCACCGACACCCAGGTTACATAGAATTACAGAAATGACAACATGGAAACAGACTGTTTGGTCCATGTCCAGTTTATGTCGCTGTTTATCCTCCATATAAGCAGTAATCCTAAGTCCATGTGCTTGCTTAGTTCCCAAATCCATTTATTCCTCTTTCCTTCAACCAATTATTTAAACTATTTTTAAGTGTTGACATGGTCTCTTCTTCAATCATTAACTTTAGTAGTGCATTCCACAGCCTCACAACCCTCCGTGTAAAAACGTTTATCCTGCTCTCAGTCTTAATTCTCTTACATTTAATCTTATATCTATGTCCCTCGTTCTGGACCCTTCAATCACTGGAGACAGTCTGTTTCTATCTACTCTGTCCCATCCCTTCATAATTTTAAACATTTCAAGTAAATCACCCTGTAACCTGCTCTGTTCTAATGAAAACAGTCCCAATTTTCCAAGTCTTTCTTCGTTTTTATATTTCTTTACACCAAGCAGCATTCTAGTGAATCTACGCTGTATTGCCTCAACATCTTAAATTATGGAGCCCAAAACTATACACAATATCACAACTGTTGCCTTACTAAGATTTTATTACTTCAGCATTATAGATAGAGTCATAGAGTTATACAGCACGGATAGAGGCCCTTCGGCCCATCGTGTCCGCGCCGGCCATCAGCCCTGTCGACTTTAATCCCATATTCCAGCATTTGGTCCGTAGCCTTGTATGCTATGGCATTTCAAGTGCTCATCCAAATGCTTCTTGAATGTTGTGAGGGTTCCTGCCTCCACAACCCTTTCAGGCAGTGAGTTCCAGACTCCAACCACCCTCTGGGTGAAAAAGTTCTTTCTCAAATCCCCTCTAAACCTCCCGCCTTTTACCTTGAATCTATGTCCCCTTGTTATAGAACCCTCAACGAAGGGAAAAAGCTCCTTAGTATCCATCCTATCTGTGCCCCTCATAATTTTGTACACCTCAATCATTTCCCCCCTCAGCCTCCTCTGCTCCAAGGAAAACAAACCCAATCTTCCCAGTCTCTCTTCATAGCTGAAGCGCTCCAGCCCTGGTAACATCCTGGTGAATCTCCTCTGCACCCTCTCCAAAGCGATCACATCCTTCCTGTAGTGTGGCGACCAGAACTGCACACTGTACTCCAGCTGTGGTCTAACCAGTGTTTTATACAGCTCCATCATAACCTCCTTGCTCTTATATTCTATGCCTCGGCTAATAAAGGCAAGTATCCCATATGCCTTCTTTACCACCTTATCTACCTGTTCCGCCGCCTTCAGGGATCTGTGAACTTGCACACCAAGATCCCTCTGACCCTCTGTCTTGCCTAGGGTCCTCCCATTCATTGTGTATTCCCTTGCCTTGTTAGTCCCTCCAAAGTGCATCACCTCGCACTTTCCCGGGTTAAATTCCATTTGCCACTGTTCCGCCCATCTGACCAACCCATCTATATCGTCCTGCAGACTGAGGCTATCCTCCTCGCTATTTACCACCCTACCAATTTTTGTATCATCAGCGAACTTACTGATCATACCTTTTACATTCATATCCAAGTCATTAATGTAGACCACAAACAGCAAGGGACCCAGCACCGATCCCTGTGATACCCCACTGGCCACAGGCTTCCAGTCACAAAAACAACCTTCGACCATCACCCTCTGCCTTCTGCCACTAAGCCAGTTTTGTATCCAAAGTGCCAAGGCACCCTGGATTCCATGGGCTCGTACCTTCTTGACCAGTCTCCTGTGGGGGACTTTATCGAAGGCCTTACTGAAATCCATGTATACCACATCCACTGCGTTACCCTCATCCACACGCCTAGTCACCCCCTCAAAAAATTCAATCAAATTAGTCAGACATGATCTTCCCTTGACAAAGCCATGTTGACTATCCTTGATTAATCCTTGCTTCTCCAAGTGGAGACTAATTTTGTCCTTCAGAATTGTTTCCAATAATTTTCCTACCACTGATGTTAGGCTCACTGACCTGTAGTTCCCCGGTTTTTCCCTACTCCCCTTCTTGAATAATGGTATTACATTAGCGGTTCTCCAGTCCTCTGGCACATCCCCTGTGGCCAGAGAGGTTCTGAATATATGTGTCAGCCCCCGCAATCTCCTCCTTTGCCTCACACAGTAGCCTGGGATACATTTCGTCCGGGCCTGGGGATTTATCCATTTTTAGGCCTGCTAAAACCGCCAATGCCTCCTCCCGCTCGATGTTAATATGTTCGAGTATATCACAGTCCCCCTGCCGTATGCAAAAAAATTCATTTAGAACCCCTCCTACATCTGCCGGCTCCACACACAGATTGCCATTTTTGTCCCTAATGGGCCCTATTTTTTCCCTAGTCATCCTCTTACCCTTAATATACTTATAAAACATCTTAGGATTTTCCTTTATTTTGCTCGCCAGTGTTATTTCATGGCCCCTCCTTGATCTCCTAATTTCTTTTTTAAGTATCCCCCTGCACTTTTTGTACTCCTCTAGGGCTTCCTCCGTCTTTAGCCTTTTGTATCTGCCAAAAGCCCTCCTTTTTTTCCTAATCCATTCTCGTATATCCCCTGACATCCAAGGTTCCCTGGAATTCTTGGAACCACCATATTGACTTTTCTATACCTCTTGCCATAAAACCCAGTATTCCATTAACTTTTTAATGCCCTTATCCACTTGACGGGCTGCTTTTAATGACTTGTGAACCTGAACCCCCAAACCACTCTGCTCTTCCATATCAGCCATCTTTCCACCATTCAAGATATCATTATTATTCCTTCTTATTGACATTGAATTCTATCCACCACTTTTTGCTCATTCCACCATCTTATCAATATCCCCTTTCAGCTTCCTTTCATCCTCAGGATTATTTACTATGCCTCCTATTTTAGTATCATCTGCAAATTTTGATTGCACTCCCTTTTACCCTAAACCAAAACCACTGATATGCACAGTTACTAGAAACAGTAGCAGAACAGAACCTTGTGGGACACCGTTCTCCACTTCCAATTACTCTTAGAAACTTTCCTTAACTCCTACTGTCTGTTTCCTTCCTTCTAACCAGTTTTTAATCCAATTTGCTACCCTTCCCATAATTTCATGCCTTTAATCTTCTCCAATAGTCACCTGTGTAACACCATTTCAAAGACTTTCTGAAAGTCCTTGTACAAAACATCCCCCATCGACCATATCTGTCACCTCCTCAAAGAACTCAATCAGGTTTGTCAAGCACAATCTTCCTGAAATCTGTGTTGCCTGCTTCTAATTATTTTCTCTTTATCTAATTATTTAGTAATTTCATCTTTAATTAAAGATTCCAAAATTTTCCCTACCATAAGTGTTAAACTAACTGGCCTGGAAATACTTGGGTTAGGTCTGTCTCCCTTTTTGAAAATTGGTATTACATTGTCTACTCTCCAGGCTTCCGACACACATCCACTCTCCATAGAACCCTGAAATATAATTTCTAGGACCTCTGCTATCTCTTCTCCCATTTACCCCCAGGACCCTTAGAAGCATTCCGTAAGCTCCTGGTACTGTGTTTTCTGTTAGCTGAACTAACTTCTCTAATACTTTCATTTTATTTCCTATTTTACAACAATGGCTAAACTTCAAAAGTATTTCATTGGCTGTAAAGCGCTTTGGGACGTCCTGAGGTTGTGAAAGGCGCTATACAAATGCAAGTTCTTTTTTTTTCTTTATTCATCATATTTCTCAAATCAATTTTATCTAATTAAAGATTTACCACCTCCCCAGAATCTTTCTCATTTGTAAATGCTGACGTGAAATACTTATTAAATATCCTCACCAATTTCTGTTTCTCTGCTAACTCAGCATCCTTTCCTCTCAGGGGTCCCACCTCACATTTAACAATTCTCTTTTTACTGATATATTTGTAGAATTCTGTTCTTATGATTATCTCCCTATAATCTCTCTTTGCTTTCCTTATTCCTCTCTTATCCTCTTTCCTTAATTTCTTGTATTTTCTCAATTTTATATATTTTTTCATACTTGTAAGTCCCATAAGCCCTCTTCTTGAATTTTAGTTTCTTTTTCTAACCTTTTTATTTATCCATGACATCCTGAAACTTGAACAAGTCACCTTTTTTTAATTCTGCACGTTTGCAATTTCCTTTTTAAAAATACCCCTTTAAATCCCTTTGCTTCTCCACAGCTCCTAGTCTCTCACTATTAAGAAAATATTTCAATTTGTTTTTCTCAGATCCACACTTCCCCACATTGAACTCAATCTGCCATAGTTTTACCCATTCACTTAATCTGTCTATGTCCCTTTGTAACTGTCTGCTTCCATCCACACAACTTATTGTGCCTCCTAACTTACTGTCATCCACAAACTTAGATATACAACTCTTTATTCCTTCATCCAAGTCGTTGATATATATGATGAAAAGCTAAGGCCCCAGTACAAATCCCTGGGGAACACTTCTTGTCACATCCCATCAATCAGAGAATGAACCATTTATTCCTACTCTGTATCTTCCATTTCCCAATCAGTTACTGACCCATGTCACAAGATTACTTCCAATTCCATGCACGCTCATTTGTGGTAATAATGTTTTGTGCAGAACCTTATCAAATGCCTGCCGGGTCCATATAAACAACATCCATAGACACTCCCCTATCCACCATGACCTCCTCAAATAATTCAACTATTTTAGTCAGGCGTGTAAGTCTGCCATTTTCTTATTATCCATTATAGTCTGTTTGCATCCAACTTTAATGGACCCACATTCCCTTTTACCACTCTATTTCTCTTAATAGATTTATAAAGTATTTTGCTGTTAGCTTTGATATTCTTTGCAAGTTTTTTTTCATGTTCCCTTTATGCACCTTTGACTTTCTGTAGTAGGACATAGACTGTTAAAGGCAAATTGTGTTTAACTAACATGATTGATGAGGAAACAGAAAGGGTTGATGAGGGCAATGTGGTTGATGTTGTGTATATTGACTTTCAAAAGGTGTTTGATAAAGTGGCACATAATAGGCTTGTCAGCAAAGTTGAACCCCATGGAATAAAAGGGTCAGTGGCAGCATAGATACGAAATTGGCTAAGTGACAGGAAACAGAGAGTCGTGGTGAACAGTTGTTTTTCAGACTGGAGGGAGGTATACAGTGGTGTTCCCCAGGGGTCGGTTCTGGGACCACTACTTTTTTTGATTTATATTAATGACTTGAACTTGGGTGTAAAGGGCACAATTTCCAAATTTGCTGATGACACAAAACTTGGAAGTGTAGTAAACAATGAGGAGGATAGTATAGACTTCAAGAAGACATAGACAGGCTGGTGGAATGGGAGGACACGTGGTAGATGAAATTTAATGCGGAGAAGTGCGAAGTGATACATTTTGGCAGGAAGAATGAAGAGAGGCTATATAAACTAAATAGTACAATTCTTAAGGGGGTGCAGGAACAGAGAGATATGTGCACAAATAATTGAAGGTGGCAGGGCAGGTTGAAAAAGCAGTAAAAAAGCATTCGCGATCCTGGGCTTTATAAATAGAGGCATAGAGTACAAAAGCAAGGAAGTTATGTTGAACCTTTATAAAACAATGGTTCAGCCACAGCTGGGGTATTGTGTCCAATTCAGGGCACCGCACTTTAGGAAGGTTGTGAAGGCCTTAGAAAGAGTGCAGAAAAGATTTACCAGAATGGTTCCAGGGATAAGGGACTTCAGTTACATGGATAGACTGGAGAAGCTGGGGTTGTTCTCTTTGGAGCAGAGAAGGTTAAGAGGAGATTCAATAGCAGTGTTCAAAATCATTAAGGGTTTAGGTAAAGTAAATAAAGAGAAACTGTTCCCATTGGCGGAAGGGTCGAGAACCAGAGGACACAGATTTAAGGTGATTGGCAAAAGAACCAAAGGCAACATGAGGGAAAACTTTTTTACACAGCGAGTAGTTATGATCCGGAATGCGCTGCCTGAAAGGGTGGTGGAAGCAGATTCAATCATGGCTTTCAAAATGGAATTGGATAAATACTTGAAGGGAAAAAATTTGCAAGGCTACGGAGAAACAGTGAGGGAATGGGCCTTTTTTTTTATTCGTTCATGTGATGTGGGCGTCGCTGGCGAGGCCAGCATTTATTGCTCATCCCTAATTGCCCTTGAGAAGGTGGTGGTGAGCCACCTTCTTGAACCGCTGCAGTCCGTGTGGTGAAGGTTCTCCCACAGTGCTGTCAGGAAGGGAGTTCCAGGATTTTGACCCAGTGACGATGAAGGAACGGCGATATATTTCCAAGTCGGGATGGTGTGTGACTTGAAGGGGAACGTGCAGGTGGTGTTGTTCCCATGTGCCTGATGCCCTTGTCCTTCTAGGTGGTAGAGGTCACGGGTTTGGGAGGTGCTATCGAAGAAGCCTTGGCGAGTTGCTGCAGTGCATCCTGTGGATGGTACACACTGCAGCCACGGTGCGCCATTGGTGAAGGGAGTGAATGTTTCGGGTGGTGGATTGGGTGCCAATCAAGCGGGCTGCTTTGTCCTGCATGGTGTCGAGCTTCTTGAGTGTTGTCGGAGCTGCACTCATCCAGGTGATCAGGCCATGAAAACACTACAGATGGAGTTAAGGAATAGCAAAAGGTGCACAACTTTGGTAGGAGTTGTCTACAGACCTCCTGATCGTGGTGATGTTGAGGGATGTATAAATATGGAGATGGGGGAAGCATGTAGCAAAAACAAAGTGGTTATGATGGGAGATTTTAATTTTCACATTGACTGGGAGAGGCAGAACAACTTAAGTAGTAAAGGCAATGAATTTCCAGAATGTATTCAAGGCAGTTTTCTGGAACAATAAGTTTTAGAACTAGCAAGGGAACAGGCCATATTAGGTTTAGTGTTGCATAACGAACTAGAATTAGTTCACAATCTGACAGTAAGGGAGCATCTTGCATATAGTGACCATAATGTGATTAAATTTGATTTCTACTTTTCCTTGCATTTGTGTAAAAGTTTTCTTTTAGCTTGATACTTACCTCTTTTGTTGACCATGGTTGCTTAACTACACAAATGGAACCTTTGCTTTTTCGGGGTAAGTATTGGTTTTGTATCGTGCCAAATACATCTTTGAATAATTCCCACCGTTTGTCTGTTTGACTAACTGGATTGCTCTTACAAAGTGCTGGCACAGGCTCGATGGGCCGAATGGTCTCCTTCTGTGCCGTAACCATTCTACGATTCTGTGATTCCTTGTATGCCCTTGTTGCTTTTTCTAGCTCTCCCAATCCTCTGGATTTCTACTTTTCCTTGCATTTGTGTAACAGTTTTCTTTTAGCTTAATACTTACCTCTTTTGTTGACGATGGTTGCTTAACTACAAAAATGGAGCCTTTGCTTTTTAGGGGTAAGTATTGGTTTTGTATTGTGCCAAATACATCTTTGAATAATTCCCACTGTTTGTCTGTAGGTTTACCCATTAACAGTTCAGCCCAGTTTACTGTGGTCAATTTATTTCTCATCTCTTTGAAGTTTGCTTTACTTAAATTTAAAACCTTGGTTTGTGACTCTCTCTTCTCCCACTCCAACCCAATATCAAATTTAATCACATTATGGTCACTATATGCAAGATGCTCCCTTACTGTCAGATTGTGAACTAATTCTAATTTGTTATGCACCACTAAATTTAGTATGGCCTGTTCCCTTGCTAGTTCTAAAACTTATTGTTCTAGAAAACTGTCCTGAATACATTCTGGAAATTCATTGCCTTTACTACTTGAGTTGTTCTGCCTCTCCCAGTCAATGTG
Source organism: Heptranchias perlo (assembly GCF_035084215.1). Lineage (NCBI taxonomy): Eukaryota > Metazoa > Chordata > Chondrichthyes > Hexanchiformes > Hexanchidae > Heptranchias > Heptranchias perlo. The sequence continues at coordinate 29,865,828 of NC_090334.1, read as the reverse complement.
AAAATTAAAATCTCCCATTATAACCACTTTGTTTTTGCTACATGCTTCCCCCATCTCCGTATTTATACATCCCTCAACAACACCAGCACGATTAGGAGGCCTGTAGACAACTCCTACCAAAGTTTTGCACCTTTTGCTGTTCCTTAACTCCATCCGTAGTGTTTTCATGGCCCGATCACCCTTACTGAAATCTTTTCTTGCTACTGTGATAATTGTGTCTTTTCTCAATATTGCTACTCCCCCTCCTTTCCCAATAAGGTGAAAATATCAGTGTGCTGCCTTTTACAACAGCTAACAGACATTGGCATCATAATAATTCTGCATCACCATTTGGACTGCAACACTGCTAATCTTTATCTAATGTATACAGATATTTATGTCTCACAATAATCAAGTGTTGATACATCACTATTGTTAATCCTTCAATCCTGACGTCCTGCACATCACTTATGTCAACTACATGCAGAATATTGAGAGTCATTATCCACCTTAATACCTACTGGCCTCTGGCCTCTTTTGCATCCTCGATTTCCTTCACCCCACTATTGGCGGCCATGCCTTCAGCCATCTAGGCCCAAGTTCTGGAATTTTCTCCCTAAGCCTATCCATTTTCTACCTCTCTCTCATCCTTTAAGATGCTCCTTAAAACCTACCTTTTTAATCAAGCTTTTGGTCACTTGTCCTATAATCTCCTTATGTGTCAGATTTTGTCTGATAACGCTCCCTGTGAAGCATCGTGGGACATTGTAGACGCTATATAAATGCAAGTAGTAGTTGTTGTTGTTGTTGTTGTGCTGCTACCAAACAAACTGTCTCTACAGATTCCACAGTTTGTGATGTAAAAAAAACACTGATGCGTGGGATTGATTATAAAACTGCAGTCCCCTCTTCAAGATTTATTCTTTGGTTTATTTTCTCATCTGAGGCCCTTGATGTGATTATTATTTTTCAATTCCCCCTAAGGGGCTTGGGACATTCATAGCCTGACAAAGGCTTCCTGTGACTCCTTGACAGGCTGCTACATTATCTCTGATTTATTTCTCTGCCTTACCTAGCTCTCCACTCAGTTTAAAAAGTGCCATTCTTCTCTTCACAATCTTCACCTTATTTTGTCTGATTTCACTGATGTCCTTGGTCAAGCCTTCTTGACAATTGTGCTCCAATCTCTTCCGGGCACATTGCACACGTTCAGCTGTTGCAGCCTATTTTGAGAGATGGAAATCTCGCTGATCACTACAGAGGCTCCCTGAGCTCAAGGAACACAGGTACAGGAACAGAGCAGCTTAGCAGCAGCGAAGCATGATGAGCTTTGTAAATCAAGGGAATTTGCTGTAATCATAACTGAATTAATTTATTAATTATTGTATCTGGAGTGCATGAATGAGAAGGGAACCTGTGGGATCTAGGCTTAAATGGTATGAGCTGATAACAGTGTAATCCCACTGTGAGAAACTTGAGTCTTTTAAAAAGTCAAAATCACAACTTTGCTGCATTTTAAATGGAGGAATGACAAAGTTGCAATTACTTTAATTGTTGCTTTCCTAAGATAAAGCCCAATTTTCTCTCTCTCAACCATTTTTTACAATCTTGGTTAGTATATAAGTTAACGCTTAAAGATCTACCTCTTAGGTATACTGAATAAGATCCTAACTCTGGAGTATTTTGCTTTCTGCTCCTGCTCGGTGGATCCATTAACATCCTACCAGTAAAATTTAACCTGTTGCATTTCGTCACACTCAGCTCAGAAGACACTAAGCTTCATTTTAATAGGATGACAAAGAATCAACACCTCACATTTTCACTTAATCAGCATTTATTTTTACATTATTGTGGAGGATGTAAAGTGTGTGGATATTACTGAGGTGAACATTAAAACCTTACAAGGATCAAATTCGGAGTTACGAATTTGGGTCTGCCATAGGCATCTATTCAGGTTCAGTTGTATTAGTCGCTCCCTGAAGCAGTCTGGTTGCTGGCTTTTTTGCAGAAGTGGACTCCCTCCCTGTAGCAGAATCTGGGAGTGTAACATTGAAACTTCCTTGTGATCTCCCAAATGGGAATTAGATGTATTCTTGAAAAGGAAAAATCTGCAGGGTTATGGAGAAAGTGCAGGGGTGCGGGACTAATTTGATTGAGTTGTTTAATGAAATAACGAAGAGGGTTGATGTAGTGTGTATGGACTTTCAAAAGACGTTTGATGAAGTGCCACATGATAAACTTGTTAGCAAAATTGAAGTCCATAGGATTAAAGGGGCAGTGCCAGCGTGGATATGAAATTGGCTGCGAGACTGAAAGCAGAGTGTAGTAGTGAACGGTTGTTTTTCAGACGAGAGGGAAGTATAAAATGGTGTCCTCCAGGGGTTGGTATTAGGACCACTTCTCTTTTTAATATACATTTTTGACCTGGACTTAGGTATAGGGGGCATAATTTCAAGCTTTGCAGATGACACAAAGCTTGGAAATGTAGTAAACTGTGAAAAGGATAGTAGCAGACATCAGGAGATCATAGACAGACTGATGAAATGGGCAGACACATGGCAGATGAAATTTAACGCAGAGAAATGTGAAGCGATGCATTTTGGAAGAAAAAGTGGCGAGAGGCGTTATAAACTAAATGGTACAATTTTGAAGGGGGTGCAGGAACAGAGAGACCTGGGTTTTTTTTTCGTTCATGGGATGTGGGCGTCGCTGGCAAGGCCAGCATTTATTGCCCATCCCTAATTGCCCTCGAGAAGGAGGTGGTGAGCCGCCTTCTTGAACCGCTGCAGTCCGTGTGGTGACGGTTCTCCCACAGTGCTGTTAGGTAGGGAGTTCCAGGATTTTGACCCAGCGACAATGAAGGAACGGCGATATATTTCCAAGTCGGGATGGTGTGTGACTTGGAGGGAAACGTGCAGGTGGTGTTGTTCCCATGTGCCTGCTGCTCTTGTCCTTCTAGGTGGTAGAGGTCGCGGGTTTGGGAGGTGCTGTCGAAGAAGCCTTGGCCTGTGGATGGTACACACTGCAGCCACAGTGCGCCGGTGGTGAAGGGAGTGAATGTTTAGGGTGGTGGATGGGGTGCCAATCAAGCGGGTTGCTTTGTCTTGGATGGTGTCGAGCTTCTTGAGTGTTGTTGGAGCTGCACTCATCCAAGCAAGTGGAGAGTATTCCATCACACTCCTGACTTGTGCCTTGTAGATGGTGGAAAGGCTTTGGGGAGTCAGGAGGTGAGTCACTCGCCGCAGAATACCCAGCCTCTGACCTGCTCTCATAGCCACAGTATTTATATGGCTGGTCCAGTTAAGTTTCTGGTCAATGGTGACCCCCAGGATGTTGATGGTGGGGGATTTGGCGATGGTAATGCCGTTGAATGTCAAGGGGAGTTGGTTAGACTCTCTCTTGTTGGAGATGGTCATTGCCTGGCACTCATCTGGCGCGAATGTTACTTGCCACTTATGAGCCCAAGCCTGGATGTTGTCTAGGTCTTGCTGCATGCGGGCTTGGACTGCTTCATTATTTGAGGGGTTGCGAATGGAACTGAACACTGTGCAGTCATCAGCAAACATCCCCATTTCTGACCTTATGATGGAGGGAAGGTCATTGATGAAGCAGCTGAAGATGGTTGGGCCTAGGACACTGCCCTGAGGAACTCCTGCAGCAATGTTCACATACACAAATCTTTGAAGGTGGCAAGACATGTTGATAAAGCTGTTAAAAAACCAAGAAGCTAGGAACTGTGGAGGAGCAGAGAAATTTAAGGGTCCAAGTACAGAAATCACTAAAAGCTAGTGGACAGGTATAAAAAATGGAATGTTAGCCTTCGTCTCAAGGAGCTGGAAGTTATGTTACGGTTACACAATACTCTGGTTAGACCCCATTTAGAGTACTGCATTCAGTTCTGGGCACTGCACCTGAGGAAGGATATATTGGCCTTGGAGGGGGTGCAGCGCAGATTCACCAGAATGATACTGGGGCTAAAAGGATTAAATTATGAAGATAGGTTGCATAGTCTAGGCTTGTATTCTCTTGAGTATAGAAGATTAAGGGGTGATCTAATTAAGGTGTTTAAGATGATCAATGAAGTTGATTGGGTAGGTAGAGAGAAATTATTTCCTCTGGTGGAGGAGTCCAGAACAAGGGGGCATAACCTTCGAGCTACAGGGGTGATATCAGGATGCACTTCTTCACACAAAGGGCAGTGGAAATCTGGAAGACTCTCCCCCAAAAAGCTGTTGAGGCTAGGTCAATTGAAAATTTCAGAACTGAGATTGATAGATTTTTGTTAGGCAAGGGTATTGAGGGATATGGAACCAAGGTAGGTGAGGGAGTCTAGGACAAGGGGGCATAACCTTCAAATCAGAGCCAGGCCATTCAGGAGAGAAGTTAGGAAATACTTTTTCACGCAAAAGGTGGTAGAAGTGTGGAACTCTCTCCCACAAAAAGCAGTAGATGCTTTGTTAGCCAAGGGTGTTAAGGGATATAGAGCCAAGGCGAGCAAATAGAGTTAGGATACAGATCAGTCATGATCCCATTGAATGGTGGAACAGGCTTGAGGGACTGAATAGCCCACTCCTGTTCCTATGTGGGTTAAGCTATAGATCAGCCATGATCTAATCGAATGGCTGAACAGGCTCGAGGGGCTAAATGGCCTACTCCTGTTCCTATGTTCCTATACATGTGGGATCCATGGCTTTATAAATAGAGGCATAGAGTACAAAAGCAGGGAAGTTATGCTAAACCTTTCTAAATCACTGGTTAGACCTTAGCTAGAGTATTGTGTCCAATTCAGGGCACCACATTTTAGAAAGAATGTCAAGGCCTTGTCGACGGTGCTGAGGAGATTTATTAAAATCGTACCAGTGATGAGAGACAGTTATCTGGAGACACTTTAGAAACTGGGATTATTCTTCTTAAGAGCAGAGAAGGTTAAGGGGAGATTTAATAGGGGTGTTCAAAAATATGAGGGGTTTTGATAGAGTAGACAGGGAGAAACTGTATCCACTGGCAGGAGGGTTGGTAACCAGAGGACACAGATTTAAGATAATTGGCAAAAAAGCCAGGGAGGGTGATAAGGAGAAATGTTTATACTCAGCAAGTTGTTATGATTGGAATGCACTGCCTGAAAGGGTGGTGGAAGCAGATTCAATAGTAATTTTCAAAAGGAAATTGGATATATACTTGAAAAGAAATCATTTGCAAAGCTATAGGGGAAGAGCAGGATAAAGGGACTAATTGATAGCTCTTTCAGAGAGCTGGCACAGGAATGATGGGCTGAATGGCCTCCTTCTGTATTGTATGATATCAGGACAAGATCACAAGGATCTTAAGCACAACTATTCCTTTAATCACTCTGAAGACAGACTGAGTTAACACTAGGTAAGGTGTCATTCTGTTCAGTTGGTAAGCTGTTTTATTGCACAGTAGTTGAAACATTCAGAACATTGGGTATCTTGAAAGTCCCTTGACACAATCTGTTCAATTTCTGTTAATGTATCATTGCAAAAATAAAGAATAGGCATTCGCTAGCCCATTTCAGTGATCCCTGAACTCTCCTCTCACAACCTACAGCTACCTGACTGACTTCTTACATAGCTTTTTTGCTGCCTTTACAGATTTTTTTGTCTTGATTTTTAAAAGGGCTCACTCCACTGACCCACAGAAATCAAAGGAGTTTGTTAACTCCAAGGTGCTGGCAGTCTTCCTTAATGACCACATATTGCTGACAAATTGCCATTGCTCGAGATTGGTTCAAAACAACTGCCCACCCAGCATTTAAATCACCTCTCATCTGCCTGTAGATGTCCAACCCAGGATGAAGCTGTCTTGGAGGAAAATATTCTTTTTCAAGTAACCCTTTTCCCACAACACATTAAAATCACTTATGTCCATTTCTTTTTCATGGAGAATGGCCAAAGACATCCAAACCGTGACATTCGAGCATAATATTCTTAAAGACTTCTTCATGAAGGCCAAATGGCCTCTTCCTGTGCTGTACCTACTATGATCTTGTATATGAAGGAGCCTTGTGAAAGGACAACATTGATGAATGTTGAAGTGTTATATGGCTGGCTGAACAGATAAATTTAAAACAGAAATAGACAGTTTTCTCGAAGTAAAGGGAATTAGGGGTTATGGGGAGCGGGCAGGAAATTGGACATGAAGCTGAGTTCGGATCGGTCAATGCCCTGTGGGTGGCGGAGAGGGCCCAGGGGCTGAATGGCCGGGTCCTGCTCCTACTTCTTGTGTTCTTTAGATTTGTGGTTGGGATCAGATCAGCCATGATCTTATTGAATGGCAGAGCAGGCTCGAGGGGACGATTGGCCTACTCCTGCTCCTATTTCTTATGTTCTTATGTTCTTATAACTAACAGCACTCTTGAGAAGTATTCCGTACAGTCACCAAAATAGTCTTCACTATCTTTACAAATGTATTCATTGTTCCTGCTGTTATTATATAGCTAACAGGTTTAGTTCTGATTGATAGATTATGTTTGGTAGTAATATTTAATGCCAAATACTTCAAAAATGTTTTGCAAGCTAAAAAGAAACAACAATTCTTTGTCAGACAAAGTTTTTTTAGTAATAGCTGCCAGAGCCTGTCAGCCCGGAGATTAGAGAGTATTATAAATATTTCAGCAGTCTAAAGGTTAAACCCTTTTCAGTTGTAATTGGAAATGATACAAGCCAAGCCTGTATTAAAACTGTTACTCCATTGTAGCAAATAACTTTGTTCATTGATGGCAAAAAGGAGCTAAACCCAAGGCTGTTCTGAAATGTTGGAGTTAGTAAATTGTAATATGTACTGGGGTGAGGTGCTATTCTCCTCTAAATATTTACAGATAAGGAAAGAATCAAAAAGCTCAAGTTTTACAGTCTAACAAGAAAACATTTAAGAAATCCCATTGAAGAATATAAAATGTTACATGGTATTAATAAGATAAATTCAGATTATTAGTTCAAAGTAAACCAGAAAAGCAGAGTTGGGAGGACATAAATGGATATTAGTTAAAAGTAAATTTAGACTCAATAGCAAGCTGAGTTTTTTTTCCTCAGAGTTATAAATGTTTGGAATCATCTGCCAAGTAAAGTGGTAGAGGCAGAAACATTGGAACTATTCAAAATTCTAGTGGACCCCATCATGGGAGAGTCATTATATGAGATGAATGAACTTTGGTGGGTCAAGTGGCCTTTACTGATCTCTGACCTTTTTCTGTTCTTATACAAGTAGGAACATTAATTTAATTAATGAGATCATACACTGGGAATTTCCTTGGAGTTTCTCCCGCTTCTTGCCATAAAGTTGGTGAAAGTTCGACAGGAACTCCGTTTACATCTGTAAACAGGGCTTCCTCGTTACAGTGAGGGAGGGGAAGGAAATTCCCAGAGATAGTGTAATGGATTGACCTCCTTCCCCCATAGTCATGAACTTCTAAACACGGATTAACACAGCCTCAATGACACAAAGCTCAGGATACACAAATTACGAGAATGTCTTTCTGTTTCCCCACAGCCTAGCAGAAGTTTTCTTTATATAGGAACATAGGAACAGGAGTAGGCCATTCAGCCCCTCGTGCCTGCTCCGCCATTTGATAAGATCATGGCTGATCTGTGATCTAACTCCATATACCTGCCTTTGGCCCATATCCCTTAATACCTTTGGTTGCCAAAAAGCTATCTATCTCACATTTAAATTTAGCAATTGAGCTAGTATCAATTGCTGTTTGCGGAAGAGAGTTCCAAACTTCTACAACCCTTTGTGTGTAGAAATGTTTTCTAATCTCGCTCCTGAAAGGTCTGGCTCTAATTTTTAGACTGTGCCCCCTACTCCTAAAATCCCCAACCAGTGGAAATAGTTTCTCTCTATCCACCCTATCTGTTCCCCTTAATATCTTATAAACTTCGATCAGATCACCCCTTAACCTTCGAAACTCTAGAGAATGCAACCCCAGGCATATTGTCCAGGCATTTCCCTATATTCCATAAGTCTTGCTCTACTACCTGCACCTCTAATCCCCCATTTACTTTATCATGCTATTGTCAAAGGCAGCCCCGACTTTAGCAGCAGTGAGGTAATATAAATGCAGCAGATTTCTGGCTATAGAGGTTTAGAGATACAGCAAAAGAAGTGCGTTTCATTGGTACCTCAAGAGTAACACTGCACCTGGTGCTCATATAAACTTGGCTGTGAGATGGAAGCGGGGTGTACCTCTTCTGTGTACGAAAGGATTGAAGTGCTCAGCCATCTTTGGAGACCAGTGATATGTTTTTTTGTTCATTATTCTGACTATACCTTTCCTTCTCCAGCCATTGGGAGCTATCAACTATATACCCTCACTGTGTAAAGTTAAAGACCATTTTTCTCTGAAGAGATAACCAACCACTTTCAATACATCGCAAACCCCTATTAGCTTTAATGCATCAGAATGTAATCCCAACCTTCATATTATGTGGAATTGAATAACATTGAATTGGCACCAACAAAGTCCATCTAAAGACTTTTAGAATCAAAGGAAAAGGTGTGGCATTCCGTGATAGCTCAGTAAATGCTTTCTCACTCGCGACTTGAGAATAGAGTTAACACTCAAAGAATAATAAAACCTCACACTATTCTTTGCTAAATGTAAGTGTATTGAAATAGATAAAAATAAAAAGGAAAAACTGCAAATACACAGCGGATCAGTCAGCATGAGTAAAAAAAAATTCAGGTATTGGTGTTTCAGGTGCGTATCTCTCATCACAATCTATATTGAAACACCTTTTGATTGGTGTGATGCTGTCCCAACATCGTATAAGATATGCGATTTGAGAACCTTTTCATTCAATCATCTGACGAAGGAGATAATCTCCGAAAGCTTGTGATTTTAAAATAAATTTGTTGGACTATAACCTGGTGTTGTAAGATTCCTTACATTTGTCCACCCCAGTCCATCACCGGCATCTCCACATATATTGAAACAGAGAGCGATTATGGCTATATTGCTACTTTTGTAACAATGACCACTAATAGACTGTACCAGGCATCTTGTTAAAGTTCAGAATTCTAAAGATAGGTGTTACTAATTCTTTTCTTAGTTTGTTATAATATTTTATTTAAATATGTTTAGTTCAGAACCCGAGAAATTATTCTTGGTAGTATAATGTCCAAAATGTAATTTTTCTGGTTAAAAAATAAATCACAAGAATCATGATCGATGTAGCAATTACTTTTCACACCTGAGATTTAAATTCAGGCCTATTTTCTGTTTGCAGGCTATCAGGCTGATGCATAGGTTTTGTTCTTATCAGACAGTGTAGCTGGAATTGGCAGTGAAAGAACATGGGAGCAGTCGATAGGTCATCATTTAATCTGCTGTATGAACTGAAAATAAAGCCAAACTCTGAAAATTACTTATATATCCAAACATTGACGCACATACAGAAATTTCAAACATTGTTAATTGAAAGTCCTAAGGGTAAGAATTACAACAACAACTTGCATTATATAGCACCTTTAACATAGAAAAATGAGGATGAGAAAATTAAATTAGGGATGTTGGTGGATCAGGAGCCAATGCAAGTCAGCATGACAGGAGTGATGGGTGAGCAGGACTTGGTGCAGGAGAGGATTCAAGCAGCAGAGTTTTGGATAAGCTGAGGTTTATGAAGGCTGGAGAATAGGAGTCTGGCCAGGAGAGCATTGGTATAGTCAAGTCTAGAGATTAAAAAGGCATGGATGAGTATTTCAGCAGTAGATGGGCTGAGGCAGGAACAGAGCAGACAATGTCACAGATTAGGGGATAGGTGTTCTTTGTGATGGAGAGGAATTGGGGCAGAAACTCAGCTCAAGGTCAATTAGGATGCCAAGGTTGTGGGGGTGGGGAATGGAATTGGTACGAGTCAGGAGTTTGTGTGAGGGGTCCGGAGACAATGGCTTTGGTCTCCAAATGTTCAGCTGGAGTAAACTGTAAGTCTGGATTTTGGACAAGCAGTCTGACAACACTGAGGCACTGGAGAGTTCGAGAGATTGTGGAGAAATTCAGCACGGGTGTTGTCAGTGTACACATGGAAGCTGACCCATTGTCTGCGAGATGATGTTGCGAAGAGGCATCATGTAAATGAAGAAGAGGAGGGGGCAAAGATAGATCCTTGGGGGACTCCAGAGGTAATGGTGTGGGGATGGGAAGAGAAACCATTGGTTACAATCAGATAGGCAAGAGTGGAACCAATTAAGGGCAATCCCACTGAGCTGGACAATAGAGGAGAGGCATTGGAGGAGGATCATATGGTCAATCATGTAAAAGGCTGGCGAGAGTTGGAGAAGGTTAATGAGAGATAATGCACCACGGTCATAGCCACAGAGGATGTCATTTGTGACTTTGGTGCCATTTTAGTGCTGTGGCAGGGACAGAAACCTGATTGGAGACATTCAAATATGGAGTTGCAAAAAAGATGGGCATGGATTTGGGAAGAGACAACACATTCAAGAATTTGGAGAAGAAAGGGAGGCTGGACATCGGGCAATAGTTTGCAAGGATAGAGGGGTTGAAGGTGTTTATTTGAAGAGGGGCCGATGATGGTGCTTTGGAAAGCCAGCTAGACACCGAGGAGAGGGAACCAATTACAATGTCACATACCATGGGGGCCAGGAAGGGAAGTTGGGTGGTCAGCAGTTTAGTAGGAAGGAGTTCAAGGAAACCGGAGGTGGGTCTCTTGGACAAGATGGGTTCGTTATAAGGAGAGGCGAGACATGAACCAGAGAGAGACACATGTTCAGGACAAGGGTGGTGGGGAGCCTGGGTAGAGGGTTGGGTTGGTGGGCAAGGTGAAGTGGGTGGGGGGGGGATGGGGAGGAAGCAGCAGAGGCAGCTGAAATGATGGTCTCAGAATTAGTGAAAAAGAAGTCCATGAACTAAAGGAGGCAGGGGGGATAGATTTAAGGGGGTCAATTTTCAGATGGCCGAGCGGGTGGGTTCGTGGCAGGGGGGATCCTAAAATTGGGGATTCCCAGAGCAGGTCCGGAGCCCAGCTCCAACCCGCCCACTTCCGGGTTCCCCAGTGACGCAAATCGGTGCGCGCGTAGCCACTGTGCAGGATTCCCACCGGCAATCAAAGCCGGCGGGATCCCAATTAAGATATTATCTGGGCAATTGAGGTCATTTACAGACCTCATCAGTTGGAGATTTTAGGAGGATTCGGATTTTGGACTACCCAGAGCATGTTTCCCATGCTGGGGGAAACACTCCCTGTTTAAACAGACGTGTTGCAGCCAGCAACCAGTGGCAGCTGCAAAGGTCCATTTAACAGGTGCACAGGTAGTGGCAGATGGGGTGAGGTTGACCGTGAAAGAGATGCATGAGAGGGTGAGTATTAGATAAAGCCATGAGATTGTATGAGGATTGGGTTGAGTGCTAGTGGTGGGATGAGTACTGGGGAGGTGAGTAAGTACAGGTAAGATGAGGATGAGCTTTGAGTGGGTGTGAGGAGTGATGTGATAGAGTAATGTTGGCAGTGCAGAAGGAGATGTGGAGTGGGGGCGGTGATGTGACAGATGGAGTGTAGGGGAATGAGTAAGTGTACTCACTTCGGCTGACCTACTTAGGTGATTGAAGTGCCTCCTGCACTGTATGCAGGTGCGTGATGTTTTGGTGGTGCTGGTGACCTCCTCTGCCACCTCGAGCCAGGCCTTCGTGGTGGCAGAGGCAGGCCACTTCCTCCCGTCCACCGGGGAGAAGATCTCTGTCCTCCCCCTCCTCCTCACCCCATCCAGTAGGACCTGGAGTGAGGCATCATTAAACCTGGGAGCAGCCTTCCCCCTGGGCTGCTCCATGCTGTAATTTTGGCTCCTTTCTGCAGCATCAGTCAGTGGAGGACTGCCCCTTTAAATAGGGCTCCTCCAGCTGACAGCCGATGATGCGGGTGTGCAGTCCGCCCGCTGCGCAGCTGTCCAGCACAAAACCCGGAAGCCAAGGTAAGTGGCTTCAATTTACTTACGATCGCGTGGGGGACCCACCGATTTTACTGGGCGGGTTACCCACGCGCCCAGTCAACCTCCCGCTGGCAACCCGCCTCCCTCCTAATATCGGGCCCAAGGTGTTTACGGGTAGAGGAGAAAAGAAACCAAGCATTGCTTTTGTTCTCCAGGATGATCCTGGAGTGGTGGGTAGTTTTGGCAGAGGAGAGTGAGGCTCAATAGCATCTGATGTGATCCAGCTGGGTCTAGTGATAAATGATTAAACCAGTTGTGCGCCACATATGCTCAAGTCTGTGCCCCTTGGATTTGAGCCGAGTGAAGATGGGGCCAAACCAGGAGAAATGACAGGGATGGGAGAGAATAAAGGTTTTGCTACGAACAAGGACATCAAATGTGGAAGTGAGTTCGTGGTTGAGCAGAACGATTGCAGAAGCATTGTGGCGATTGGAGTGTCAAAGGCTGGGCAGGAGACAGTTGAGCAGTTTGATGGTTACAGAAGTATTGTGATGAATTGAAGGCTAAAGGCTAAGCAGTTGGGAGTTTGAAGGTGTAGTTGTAAGTGAGAGCCATTGGCAATGTGATTATATGAATGCTTAAAGCCCTCCTACAACATTTGTCTCTTTGCTATTTTAGAGGTGTTAACACGATTGTTAATTAATGATAGGATTTGGTATGAGCATTAGTACAATAACATCAATGGTACTCATTTCTCCCCTGTAATCTTTTCATATAAGAAAACTCAGTTCTTTTATCCTTGTGAATATTGTATTATTCAATTCCTGCTACATTATCATAATATTACTGAGCCTTTCCGGGGTACATTTGGAGCCACTTTTATCATTGCAACTTTTAAATTTAAAAACTTTGAAACTTGTTTGCACTCCTCATATCCAGAGGCTTAAAACATTTACAGCCTTCAAGCAGCATTGGCCAGTCAGGGTTTGCAGAGCTGGGAATTAAAATGCTGCCACCTTCAAAGAAAATCAATTACTTGTTTCAAAAATGTTAATGTTTTATGAGATGTTCTTCGTATACTTGGCAATTATTAATTTTCAAAGTACATACCCAGAATTATTAGAAAATGGAGGCTTGCTCAACCCTACTGATCTCTCTGACAAGTTATAAAATTGACCTAACCGTACCTGTGTACTATTAATAGTGGGCCCTTCACATTTGACAGTTTCCCCATACATATATATGATTCAGCAATTTAAGGTTATCAATTTATTCAATTTCACACAGCATTTAGTTATAGTTTAATTTGCTTCAGTAATGAAGCTAATCAAATGGTTAAGGAGCAGGCGAGAAAGTGATTATAATAGGGCCTGTTCTGTAATCTCACAACAACTTGCATTTAGAGAGCGCCTTTAACGTGGTAAAATGTCACAAGGCACTGCACAGGAGCGATTTTCAAACAAAATTTGACACCGAGCCACTTGAGATATTATGATAGTGGTAGGTTTTAAGGAGTGTCTTCAGGAGGAGAGAGAGGCTGAGAGGTTTAGGGAGGGAATTCCAGAGCTTCAGGCCTAAGCAGCTGAAGGCATGGCCGCCAATGGTGGAGCAATTAAAGTCAGGGATGCGCAAGAGGCAAGAATTGGAGGAACACAGATATCTCGGAGGGTTGTAGGGCTGGAGGATGTTACAGAGATAAGGAGGCGAGACCATGGAAGGATTTGAAAACAAGGATGAGAATTTTAAAACTGAGGCGTTCCCGGACCAGGAGCCAATGTAAGCCAGAAAGCACAGGGGTGATAGGTGAATGGGACTTGGTGTGAGTTAGGATATGGGCAGCAGAGTTTTGGATGCGCACAAGTTTATGGAGAGAGGAAGATGGGAGGCCGGCCAGGAAAACATTGAAATAGTCAAGTCTAGAGGTAACAAAGGCATGGATGAGGATTTCAGCAGCAGATAAGCTGAGCAGGGGCAGAGACGTGCGATGTCACGGTGGTGGAAGTAGGCGGTCTTGGTGATGGAACAGATATGTGGTCGGAAGCTCATCTCAGTCAAATAGGGCGCCAAGATTATGAACAGTCTGGTTCAGCCTCAGACAGTGGCCAGGAAGAAGGATGGAGTCGGTGGCTAGGGAACGGAGTTTCTGGCGGGGACCAAAGACAATGGCTTCGGTCTAACCATTATTTAGTTTAAGGAAATTTTTGATCATCCAGTACTGGATGTCAGACAAGCAGTGTGACAAATCAGAGAGGTCGAGGGATGTGGTGGTGAGGTACAGGTTGTTAGCATACATGTGGAAACTGACATCGTGTTTTCGGATGATGTCGCCAAGGGGCAGCATGTAGATGAGAAATAGGAGGGGTCCAAGGATAGATCCTTGGGGGTCTCCAGAGGTAATGGTGTGGGAACGGGAGGAGAAGCCATTGCAGGTGATTCTTTGGCTATGACTGGATAGATAAGAGTGGAACCAGGGGAGCGCAGTCCCACCCAGGTGCAGCACGGAGGAGAGGCGTTGGAGAGTGAAAAGACTTCAGCCTCACCTTCCTTTGCCTGTTTTGCAGTATCCATCCAAGGAAACATCTGCTGGTCTCTCAGAATTTGAAGGAGATTGTGAACTGGCCTCCTTGCCCCTAATTTCATCGAACAAATTCTGTTGAAAAAAAAATGTATTCGAAATTAGAGACCTATTAATTCTAAGTGCAAGAGCAAGGAGGGAACAATGACATGGCCAATATGCGACACTTGCAAAGCTCCTTAATTGATTTACATGGGCTAGTAGTATACCTCTGTACCATATTAGTTCACTTGATGGCTCAGCAAGTTTAGCCAATGAGTATCTGAGACAAACAAACCAGAAACATCTCAGGTTTGACCCCAAGACTGTGTTAGCTGATCTCATTTGGAGCAGTGATAGGAACATTACAATTGACCTCATTATCCCTGGGTTACAAAAAGGAAAGTTGGCCAAAATTCCCACTCCTGCCTGTTGACTATTCCTGATATTTCAGTCTAAGGATGGGCCAAAGAAAAATCAACAGGCAATCGGAACATCATCACACTTGACTCAGCCAGATTGATGACCACCTGGATTCTCTCCAAAATCCTGTACAATTTGATCTACAATGCTTTTAGATAAGACAATGCTCTCTAGTCTGTGGCATACTTGTGGTGACAAGAAGATCTTCCTAAGACTAATTAGCCTCAGGAAGGCTCGACAGTTAAACCACGTATTCTTAAAGGGATATATCAGGTTATACACAGCTGCATTTTAGCAGCAGAGTAATACCTTGTGTGCTGGATGGTATAATGCTCCTGTCCTTTCTTAGCATATTGCTTTTGAAAGAATTATTCTCTCATGTAAAATTCAGAGTCTGGGAGATTACCTCTCCATGTGAATTTGATTATAGTGATTGGCTTGTCCCCACTTAACTCCATGTCTGTGCAACTTTGCTGTATTTTGTTCACGTACTATATTTGATTTTATTGGTTTGTGCTTGCATGTGATGTGTAGGTTACTATACAGAACAGGAGCACTGAACTGCAGTGGTCTGTACAGGAACAGTGGCAAGTAAACATCATCAGGCAAATGTTGACATTGCAAGAAAATTGACAGCCAAAACAAGATGGTTCAAAAGCTTCAAATGTCTCAAGAAGCTGATATTTTCAAAGAGTACAGATAAAAAAGTGTAAATGCTAGAATTCTGAAATAAAATCAGAAAACAGGTTTGTTAACATCTGAGAGAAAAAGAGAGGTTGGATCTTCATCAGAAGTTCTTCAGATGTTACTGACCTGCTGTGTATTTTCAGCATTCTGTTTATATTCTTGATATCTTTGAAGACTGTGTCATGAATTTTAATAGAGAGAACATGCAAATGACCAGGGATCAGACATGGAAACTTTCACACAAATGACCAGGGATCAGACATGGAAACTTTCACACAAATGACCAGGGATCAGACATGGAAACTTTCACACAAATGACCAGGGATCAGACATGGAAACTTTCACACAAATGACCAGGGATCAGACATGGAAACTTTCACACAAATGACCAGGGATCAGACATGGAAACTTTCACACAAATGACCAGGGATCAGACATGGAAACTTTCACACAAATGACCAGGGATCAGACATGGAAACTTTCACACAAATGACCAGGGATCAGACATGAAAACTTTCACACAAATGACCAGGGATCAGACATGGAAACTTTCACACAAATGACCAGGGATCAGACATGGAAACTTTCACACAAATGACCAGGGATCAGACATGGAAACTTTCACACAAATGATCAGGGATCAGACATGGAAACTTTCACACAAATGACCAGGGATCAGACATGGAAACTTTCACACAAATGACCAGGGATCAGACATGAAAACTTTCACACAAATGACCAGGGATCAGACATGGAAACTTTCACACAAATGATCAGGGATCAGACATGGAAACTTTCACACAAATGATCAGGGATCAGACATGGAAACTTTCACACAAATGTTCAGGGATCAGACATGGAAACTTTCACACTGTGTAACTCAAGGTAAAACAATAATTCACTAAAGTATACCGTATTGTGTTTCTTTAACAGTATTCATTTCAAATGTTGTGTTTTGTGATACTGAGAACACAGATTAGGTTTTGTATTTGTATTCTATGGGACATATTTGCTGAATGCATTCTCCCGAAATGAAGCTTTGCCCACCAGTAGCATATAATGGTAAATCATGGGGAGTGCAGTTGTATTAATTTTAATGGATGGAAAACTGTGGGGAACACTGAAAAGAAAAAAAAGAAAGACATGGATTTATATAGTACCTTTCACAACCTCAGGACGTCCCAAAGCGCTTTACAGCCAATGAAGTACTTTTGAAGTGTAGTCACTGTTGTAAAGTAGGAAACATGCAGCCAATTTGCACACAGCAAGGTCCCTCAAACAGCAATGTGATAATGACCAGATAATCTATTTTGGTGATGTTGGTTATGGGATAAATATTGTCCAGGACACCAGGGAGAAACTCCCCTGCTCTTTGTCACAATAATGCCATGGATTTTTCATGTCCATCTTTTATAAAACCCACAACCTTCTGATTTAGAGGCGAGAGTGCTACCACTGAGCTACAGCTAACACCGTTCGATTTCACCCCCAAGGTGTCTTCATTAAATATGGATTTGACAAAAGTTGTTCTCCCCATGCTGGGTAGATTGGTGGTGTCACCAACTGGTTAATCAAGCATTCCTGAGGATTGTCACACCAAACAATTTCTCGTATCCCTTCATCCCTGTATGAAAAACCAACCAATTTTCAACTTGCAGACGTGTAACCAAGACTGATTGCTGAACTGTGCGAGCTTCATTGAACAATCAGTCTTGCCATGAGCCCACCCATTGTGAACGTACACTGTCAAATTTAATACCATTGTTCAAATAGAAGTTATCGAGTGTTCCTAATACACATCACAGGTCCATGTTGGAGTACAAGCGAGTTCAAGTACAGCTTGTTGAGTGAGCGAAGGTACAGTAAGAATGTGTAATCAAATTGACCTTGAAATGGTGAATTTTTGTGCCTTTGTAGGCTGTAGTAATAGAGGGGACAGAGATAAAGATAAGTTCTTCTTTCATCTTCCTGCTATTTGCACTAACAAAGGGATTGAAACTGAGGAATTTTCTAAAAAGAGACGAGAATTGTGGCTGGTGAGGATCGCTAGGTCAGACTTGAAGGTATCTAACCTTCCGTATGTTCGAGTCTGCTCAGACCATTTTGTATCAGGTAAGTTTATTGTCAAGTATTCATGCTGAATAATTGTATTAACAAAGACAAAAACACCGTGTTGTTATGGTTGCAGTTACAGGGTGTAAAAAATTTTGT